>NC_052503.1:64675651-64730830 GCF_016617805.1 Bactrocera tryoni | reverse complement strand
CCAACACAAACGCATTCAAACACACATGGTTGTTGCACAAGCTAGCGGCTGGTATTGCAACAACTGCCACTCAAGTCAACACCAACGAGTGAGGCATTCGCTACGTCAAAAGCGCTGAGTGGCAGGAAGGCAAGCGGCACGACTCAATAAAAAGCATAGTAACTTAGTGCATCTGCAGTGCGAGCAACAAAAACAAAATGCAACATAAGCGACAATAGTTGTACAGCAAGCTTTAGAACAATAGCAACTTTTCTGCATGCCCTTGAGTTACAATGCAACAGTTTCATATAAAGTTCTATTTGTATGTGTGTAAGTACTTTTCAGACTAAGGCTGACGTTGGCTTTGAGATTGTGTGGCGCATGCGCCTTGCAATGGGTAATTAACTGCAATAAAAATCTCCAAAAATAAATATCAGTACATGAGTTGAAACGAATGAAGAGGGAAAGCTTAAGACGTAGTTTACGTCACGTAAAAAGCAGGAAGTATGAAGTGTTTAGGGAGTGTTGAATGTCCATTTGTGATAACTTTCTATGATCTTTTCAATATATATTTTTTATGCTTCAGCTTTTGTAAGGTTAAATTTACTAATTTATAGTATAAATTTGATGAATGAAATGATCGATTTCTGCTGATAATCCGTGAAGTCTTATATTTCTTTATAATCCAGTATGAAGCCAGGATTTGCATGTATGAGTCAGCCTGTACTTCCCAAAACGACTTAGGTTTTGCGAAGCCGCGGTATGCAGAAAATAGTATCAATAAATGAGAAGGAAAATTGTTGAATATTCTGGTCAGTAAATCGTTAGTAAAAGGTAGTTGAAGTAGTAAGCAAAATACTTTATATACTACTTTTTTCAAGATATTGTCAGGAGAATCTGACAGATAATAAATAAAATGCCAAACAAATGCTTGGATACTACATACTATTTATGCATATATCATTTAATTCTATCATTGGAACCAGAATTATATTGGACACAGACGGTTTATAAAGCCAAGAAAAAGCTGCTTGCATTTGACAAGGCACCTAGCTGAGTAGAGGTAGTGTGAGATAGGAGGTTTCAAGAGTTCTAAGATTACGGGGGGAGGGGGGTTTTTTTAAGGGTTTAACATTTTTTTATATTTATTTTAATTTTTTTTTATTTTTTATTTTTTTAAACGACCAATATGTCGGAAATATTGTGTACAAATTTTGAGTCAATTATAGTCAAACTAACGGAGTCACAGCGTTTTAAACGACCGGCCGAGATACCTGACTTTTGATGCATAAAAAAATTCAAATCGATTTTCCCGAAAACGTTACTTGAGAAGTTCGTGAACATTAGAACTCAAAATCTACTGAACCGATTCTTTTGAAAATTTGAACTATATCTCTTCACATAAATCAACAGGTAATCAGATGGAGTTTTTTTCCATTTTTTTTATTTTTTATTAACAAATTAACAAGATTACCTCGAGAAATACATCATCTTCAAACAGTATATCAATTTGTTTGTTTCAGATGATCCGGTAACGAGTTATAATGTTTCACCTTTTTACAAGGCGTTTCTGGAGATTCACGGTCACAGGCTTATTTACTAATATTTTTCATTGACAATTTTTTCAAATATACTTCAAAAGTTTTACAATAACATGTCATTAAATTTAATAAAATTATATTTCTCATGTCGCCGCAAAAAAAAAACACAAATTTATCCTTTTTTTGCCTTTAAAACCTTACCCCCCACTTAAAGAGATGGCCCGTGGCTGAGTTTATTTAATGTGTATTTTGTCTCTAAGAACACGTTTGGGCTTTCTATAAAGCAGAAACATTGGAACCCCTTCCCATAAGGGCCAATTTTCTTTAAGTATAATATTGCATTCATATCAAGCACTCTGACTTTGGATGCCTGGATGGTCTCGCCTCACGTAGATCATACTTTTTATAACGAAGATTGATGCAAATATCTACTTATTCAGCAATAACGAATTTATAGAGTTAGTGTTTGAAAACAATTCTCTATTTAATATATCAACTTGAACGGCAGGTACAGTTAAGTCGCTTAAAATTAACAAACTTTGCTTGCTTGCTAGGTGAGAGTGAGTATTGGCTATCATACTTAAAGGCATTTTGATTGGATCGTATTCGGTGAATAAATTAAGGCTACAATTATAAATTAAAAAAATTCTGTACCGATAATAATAGATTACTGATTATGTGATTATTTTTGGGTAATTTCAATGGAGTAGTTAGAACTAATTAATTAGTGATTCAATTATTTATTCCAAAATTTTTCAAAATTAAGTCTTTTGTTTTTTTCATCAGTTACTTAGGGGCCTTAATATAACAGCAAATAAAGCCAAACTATAAGGAGGCTTTGCATTAAGCTGACAAAATATTCGACGATACAAAATTTTATATAATCCTGAACAAGCTCACCATTAGTAAATCAGACTACATTCTCCCAAAACTGGATTTCAATTGGCCCTTCCTGGTGAGGATACCAAATAGACGAGAATGGAGAAGAGGTTCAATAGGAGAAAAGGATACCATCTCAGTCTATAACGACGGGTCCAAAATGGACGGCGGAGTAGGCACGGGGGTATTCTCCGCTGATCTAGGCATATCTCTCTTTAAACGTCTACCGAACTCGGCTAGCATCTTCCAAGCAGAAGTACTAGGCATAGAAAAAGCCTGCGCAGTTCTATTAGAAAACCACGAGAATATACATAAAGCAACTATATTTACGGATAGCAAGGCTGCGCTCCTGGCCTTGTCTTCACCCATGACTAATTCCAGTATAGTTCACAACTGCAAGAGAGAACTAAGCTCAATAAAAGACAAGCTCCAACTAGACTTGATCTGGGTTCCCGGCCACAGGAACATTTTCGGTAACGAAAAAGCAGACGTGTTGGCAAAGGCAGAAGCTTTCCTCAACGAATCCGAGGCGGAACTAATACCAATCCCGCTAGGATCGATCAAAGGAGAAATCAATAGACAATTTCAACAAGTTGCAAATAACAGGTTGAAAAAAATTACAAAATGTGTCTTAACTAAACAATTATGGCCAACATATGACAGGAAAAGAACCAACGCCTTATTAAATAGGTCAAGAAAGAACATCTACAGAGTAGCAGCTACCACAACAGGGCACTGGTCATTTGGGGAACATGCGTCCAAAATGGGTATGCCCTACGACGACATCTGCCGAGGCTGCGGAGAAGCAAGTAACAAGGAAACCATTTTCCAGTTTGTGAATTCCACTGTGAATGCCCAGCCCTAGCACAGATCCGACACAAAACATTTGGAATCCATCAAGCACCAAACCTTGAACGGATTTCCACTAAAAGCATATAAGACATAAGTAGCTTCATCGAAACCTCAAAGTGGTTTGAGAGGAAAGTGAAACGTAATAGCTGATAGAGGAGGTTCCACGAATACCTACCTACCTGTAATCACCTCTGAGCTCTGCATTTTTTTATACAGCAGACTGTCCAGTGATCAACTCTGAGTCCATAATGACGGAAACCGATGCTGGTGAACTCTAATACAGCTTCCAGAAAATTGCAGATGCAATTGAATGCTCTAGAACCGTGGCTCACCAAATGGAACATGGGCATCAATTCCGAAATACCCGTACAAGTAGTATATACTATCAGGCACAAAAATTGCCTTCAAGTGGCTTTATATTTTCCGTTGCTACCAAAAAACACATGCGCAAAATATTTGGGGATTACTATAGATAAGAGGCGCACTTCGAAAGATCACGTAAAAATAAAAAGAACTAAGCTAAGATTAAATTAGGCCCAGCTATACTGGATCCTTAAGCAAAGATACCGCGTCAGTCTGAAGAATATTGCTTATTGCTTATTTATAAGGCAATATTTAGGCCGATCTGGACGCATGGCATTCAACTCTGGAGTAGAGCGGCGAATTCAAATTTAAAATTAATTCAAGCTTTGAAAAATAAAGTTCTGCGCACCATAATGGAGACTCGTTTCTATGTAAGAGACGATGTCCTAGACCGGGGTCTAAAGTTGCTCACTGCAAAATAAACAATTGAAAAATTTAGCAGGACATTAGTTTATAAGGTAGAAGATTGAAAATATGCCACTCGCCTCATCTTTGACCCAATTAATGCATAAAATTTTATTTTATTGTATTTTATCATACTTTATTTTCATTGTGTTGTCATGAAATTTAGTTATTGTTGTTTATAATTAAACCAATTCTAAATATAAAGAAATATACAAAACAGGAAGGATATGGGTAGCATTTAAAGGTATTTCACTCATATTGGCATAGCAACAAAGTTATGAGTTGTGATTTGCTCTGATATTAAATACATACATACGTGGATATATGTATATATAAAGTTTTATATATACAATTTCAAACAATATATGGTACATACAAACATATTGAAGCACCCACGATATGGTCACTTCATTTGTGCCTTTGCATTCATGTTGCTCGGCAATTGACCTGCAAAGTTCATCGCCAACAGATCGCAACGGTGTAAATTGCAGCAACAACAACAACAATCATGCGACTGAGTACACGCATTACATGTATCCAATGCTCTTCATTCCATTCCTTTTTTCCGATTTGTAAAAATTTATATAATTTTTTTCCGTTTAGTTTTTGGAGCTTTACGATTTCATGCCGAAATCGCTCACGCCGCGCATGGGAAACGCATGTTTTCTTCGAACACACACACGCACGCTCACTTATATACAATGGTTTGTTTGTTTTTGCGGTTTTATGTGGGCGCGTTTAGGGTCGCCCTCACCAACAATCCGCTGGTCGACGCGCAATCGCGTCTGCGCCACAATTTGGGGCGTCCCTATAATCAGAGCAATTTAATCGACACGAAAACTTTGTTATGGCGCATTACACGAGCGCGCATTTACTATGGCATAAAGCGTTTAAAAGTACGTTTAAACGAGATCACATGCCAGAATCGAAAAAGAGTAACAATACATATGAGCGTGTGTGTTGGTAAGTGTGCGTGTTCATGCGCGCTGACCTAGTACGCTGTGCGCTGCGGCGCAAACTCAGTTCCAACTCGCCTTGGAGTCTGAGTGTATGCGTGCGTGCTGCCCTCTGTGTTTTTTGTATTAAACATTGCAGTTGCTCATTCGGTTTTTTCCGCCTTTGCCTTGCCTCAGCTCGCGTTTAACTTTCATTGAGTTTTAGTTGGATTCTGCGCGCCGTTTTAGTGATTCCCAGGGCGTATTGCCGATTTTCCTCTGTTTGTTTAAGATTTTTCTGCCGATTTTTACCAATTTATATTATTATAATTATTTCTTTTGTATTTTTATTGCCTCTTCGTGCTTTTTTAGGCGCCTTTCGCTGGCTGAATCAGTGCGCGCCGGCTGCAATTGTTTTCTGTTCGTTTAATGGAGGCGTGTATGAATGTTTAAATTAAGGCAAATATCACGGGCAGGCGATCGTATGTTGCAGGAATGACTCCAAGGAAACACTATGTTGCACGATAGTATAAAAAATGTGCTTGGAGAATTTTTAGCAAAGAACCTTATTTTATTTGGAGGAGAGTTTTTCATTATGTGACTAAATTGAATACTTTTATTATACTTATATTTTATGAGATAATTGCTACTTACGTATATCTTTTTGAAGATATTTACTTAGAAGGTGATTATTTGTTGTAGAAATAGGTATTAAAGGAAACCGTTTTGCAAAAGAGAAAAAAGTAGTGAGAAAAATTTTGGGGAACAATTAAGTTCACTCAGAGGATAATAATATATTTTATATTTACTTTATTATATTGGGTAGTCGAAAAAGTCAGTCAGTATTAAAACTTTCATCAGTGTGAATCGAAATTTATAATCGTTGTGCTACACGAACTGATAAAGCATCGTCTCCGTAAACTGTACAAATTTCTTTTATGGCTTGCATCCCCCTTTCAGTACAAAAAATTCAAAATAAAGCGAGTTTCTTAATTATTTCAGTAATTTTTGAAATGCTGTAACTTTTTTCAACTTTTCCGTATTTAATTTTTTTTTTGTTACATGAAACTTAACTTTTCAACACTACAAAATACGAAAAAACTTTTTCGACTGCCCAATATATACCATATTATTTGCTATTTTTATTTATAGGAACACTGTTCTGCCAAATAATTTTCGCCTATAAATATATTTAATATTATTTATTGCCAATATCAACTTTTTTATTTTCATATTTTTGAAATTTTTTTCTTCCACATTTCTGCAAAATTAAAAATATTTCGCCTGAATAAAAAATTTCAGCTTCGGGGAAAAAGTGTTTTCGCCTATAAATATATTTAATATTATTTTTTGCTCATATCAATTTTTTTATTTTCATATTTTTGAACTTTATTTCTTCCACATTTCTGCAAAAGTAAAAATATTTCGCATGGATAAAAAATTTCAGCTTCGGGAAAAAGTGTCTCATATATTTAATATTATTTAGTGCCTTATCTACCTCACACTTTTCAAAAATTTTATTTGGCTGACTAGTGTAAAGCATTACAGAAACTTTTTATTGTCATTAAAACATATGTTTTTAGGGCAGCAATTTGGAGTAATAAAAATAAAAACACATCTCACATGCTGTTGAAATAACCGTTAATATTTAATTTCTTATCAATAATTGAGATGAAGTTTTCAACGTCAATGTAAACATATGAAAGGAGAGAATATGAAGAGAATACTCTGCAATGTATCATTATTTTCTTGCAATAAATTGATTGCACAAAATTGCATTTTTTTACGGAAAGTGAGGTGAAAGTAGCTGATAAGGTGTAATGGAAATAAATTGAGGTGAAAAGGCTTATTAGCAGATGCTTTAAGATTTTTTGAAATAGATAGAGCAGGAAGCATTTTTTTGCAAAATATATGCAGTATACTTAAACAAAAAAAATAATTTAATGCTTAAAAAGTTTTGGTTTTGGCTTCTTTCTTTAAACAAAAATAATATCGGCAAATAAGAAAATTAAAAACCGAACGCGTTTATATTACTAATTTGAAATTTAGTGAAAAGTATGAGCTTAAAAATTTATTTTTCTAACATTACTTAATACATTTTTACATCTTGGCATTCTAAATTTTGAGATTTGTGGATAACGCGTCAAGCGAAACAAAATTTTAATTTGAAAAATAATTTATATTTATGCCCTGAAAAAGTGTAACTTTTGCCACTACATTCGTAATATTCAAAAAGAGACATTAGAGACATACATACAAACTAAAGGATTTGCCCCAAATTTCCTTGGCAATTGTATAAAAAGCACGAGAGCGGTTGGGCATGATCGCCGCCTAGAATTTTCAGCAGAGCCCAGTCCTTTACAACAATTTTTTGCAAATCATTGTCTCCAACAATTCACTACAAATTTTTCTTTCGTTAATTATTATATTTCAGGAAATTATATGCTCAGTGCTCAACATCAATTGTAATATTAAATTTTTTGAGATCGCAACAATGTTTCCTCAGGAAGCTCTACCCGAATTATCATACACATATGTATGTACTCGAGCACATGTAACAACAAAAAAAATTCATATAGTAAGCCTTAATTACTTTTTCGGCTTGGAGAGGAACTTTTTGACCCTGACGGAGCTTTTCGTGTTGCTTAACATCAGCTTACATATTCGTACTGATTTTGCGGGGATATCAAATTTAGACGTAGCGGCATAATGCAGCTCATTTTCATCCTATTAAAAGCAGCTTTAAATCAATGAAGAAAGCGTCTAAAGAGACAAAGATAAGAACCAATCAGTTTCTTGGCAGTGGGTTTTAATCGTTGACATAATACCCTTGATAAAACCATATATACGGTATAAGGAGGCTTTTAGCAAGGTAGTTGGGACAGATTGTGCAGTCCCCCTTTTTTGGATTGGGTAGAGGTCACTTAGGTTCCAATAGTTGTTCATGCTTTTATCAGTCAATATATTGTGAGATCTTGTTAGTACTTTGCCGCCGTAATTGAATATGGAACATGTATTTCATTGTCAACGATTAGAGAATCGGGGTCGCCCTCTCCAGATGTTACACTTCCAATGCCGTTCAGCAAGTGAACAGCTGGCAATAGATGACCACTTTGCATCCAGCAAAAGTATCCTCCGGTGTTTTTCAAATTCTTCACAATCACGCATTTCGCATACAAGCTAACCTTTTGCATTTTCCGAAAACCAATTTTTTCGCTTACAGCTGTACGTAAGAAGCTTGAAATGCCGTCTCACAGTTCCCTTACACGGAGGCCAATAGTGCAAGTCGACAAGAAAATCGTTCGGACGTCTGTTGTGACAGCAGATTTTCGCCACGTCTTTCCTGCTTTTGTTGACGGGTGTGATTTGCTTGTAGAGATGTGGGCGCGTGTCTTCACTACCAATTTTTGTAATATTATAAAACCAAGTACTTACTCATAATATTGATTTCGAAATTATTTAGGAAAGTATTCGGCTTTTGTTTTCTGTTTAAAACTTTTGTTAAATTTTAGAAAATTGCATTTTCGATTATAATTGAATGTTTCCTTAGATTTCGAAATTAGTTTTGAATACAATTTGCGGATGTGTTCTTATAATATTTCCCATGTCCTTTTAGAATTTCTGTTAGGATATACTGCTTATACTCGTATATGTACTTCCAACGTCAAATTTTGCTTAGTAATTTTTGAAATGTTTTTTCTCGCAAATCAGTTAGCTATTAAGAATATATCAATGTTTAACCTTATAAATTGACTTCGCGGCATTTTTTGTGCGAAAGGTCCCAATAATATTAAATAAATCTTTCGGATATTTGTTCTCAAATCGATTTGGCATCTTTTTTTGCTGATATTGTAAAACAAGTTCGTCGCTTAAGTCTTCAGTAATTTCTTTCAATACAAGTAATCAGTAAAGGACATGCAAAATAATGCTCAAAATAATTTCCCACACCCATTTAAGAGACCACTTGAGAAAAAAGCGCTTACAATATAATATTTCAAACATTTTTGTGCGTTGTACAATTTATCAGCGCACGATCTCTCACTATAGAACAAGCGTTGTTTCACTAACCGAACGCATCAGCTTAAACAAGAGCGCTTGAAATGTAAACAGGTGCAAATGTGCGCGCTTTCCGAAATCGAACATTTAAAGTAAATACCGGATGCTCGACATGGCCACCAATACATATTCTCTAGAGCACACATACACATGCAATTGTGAAACAACAACAACACCTCACTGCGGCAAAGCGTTTTCCAAACGTGAAATCGAAAGCAGTCATTGAATTTGCATTGCATTTTATTGACTGCCACATGCCACAAATGCAAGCGTTCACACGACAGCGCACAAGTGTTGCGTTTCACAGTAGCACATTAATATTACACGCTTGTATATGTGAGTGTTTGTATGTGTGTTCAACAACCGCAGTAGCAATTTCGCGCATTAAACGTCGCAGGCAAAGGAACGCAGTAAACTTTTACATTTCATTTATTTAATTTCGCTTTATTGCTGGCCATGTTAAGCAACTTGCCGCTCGCTTTGGAATGCGTGCAACTTGTGGCATTTGTGTGACTTGTTCGGCGAGCACATTAAAGCCACGCCAAAGCGTTTCAGTTCGCATTAATGCGTAAAATGCTTCTTTGTGTGTGTATGTCTGTATATGTGAGTGGTGTTTGTACGCCTTCATGTATATACATAGACATGCTTATTGGTGTGCGCGTTTGTTTGTCAGTTCGACAAGGCAATTAAATATTTCAAATAATTTTGTATTAAATGCAAATGTTTCAAATTCATTTGCTTGCCGTTGTTATTGTCGCTTTTTAGTTGTTCTTGTTGTTGTTTTGCATTTGCCTATCTGTTTAATTGCGCCTTTGTCTCCATTTATTTCACGCGCTCTTTAGCTTTTAAGCTCATTTTCTTTTAAATGCATTAAGCGTGGAATTTTTCGTCGATGCTTTTGTTGTTGCTGCTGTTTTTTTTCTGCTTCTCCTTATTTCAATGGCTTTCGGGTTAATGAAGCCGTCGCTTTGAACTGGCCATGTGTTGGCAATTTGAAATGTGGCTACTGGTGTTATTGTATGCTTTTAATGTTATTTTAAAATTGCATTTGTTGTTGCTTTTTTGTGTTTATATTGTTGCTGCCTTGTGCTGGAACGCACATAATTAAAATGTCGTTTTCACACAATTAAGTAATTGGCTGGAAATATTTCTCTTGGCTGTTTATATATTAATTTTTTTTCTGTTTTGTTGCTGAAACAAAAATGTAGAAAGCATAACAAAATCAAGATCGTTGCACATTAAAGCCATGCAAATGTTTATTTCATTGGGTTTAGTAACTGCAATTGCTTCCTCTATACGGAAACAAAGAATTTAGTTCATTGAAATAGAAAAATAAAAACAACAAAAATAAATAAATTTCAAACAAAACACTCAAATGAAGATTCATAATTCTGAAATCAATATAATTATGGCAATTATTTCGTACACAATAAGCGGAGAAACTATTTAAGCAGCAACAAGTGTTTTAATTTAAAAAAAAACTCAGAAGACTTCATCAAGGAATCTTAAAAATGTATTTGTTGAAAGTGAGACCTAAGGCTCCAAAATAAAATATCCCGAAAGGGGTTACCGCTGATCGACTACTTCAGGACCAAAAATATGGTTGTTTATAGTAAATACTAGATTGCAGCATAGGAAAATTTATCTACCTGCTGTCCCCAATCGAGAATGGAGCAGTCGTTTCACTGCCCGAGCATGCAGAAGTAATTACCGGTATAAAAAAAAAACAAAAACAAAGCAGCGTTGGCCAATGGATTACTGGCCGAGCTATTGAAACACGGCGGCAAAAAACTGATAAGGAGCATGCATCATCTTCTAGAATATGACCCGATAAAAACATCCCCGATGATTGGAATTTAACTGTGATTTGCCCTATGCACAAAAAGAGGACCGTACAATCTGCGCCAACTACCGTAGGATAAGCCTCTACAACATCGCGTATAAGGTTCTATCGAGCGTATTGTGTGCAAGATTAAAGTCCACAGTCAACAAACTGCTTGGACCTTATCAGTGTGGCTTTAGGCCTGGCAAATCAACAACTGCTCGGATATTCAACATGCGCCAAGTCTTTGAAAAACCCATGAAAGGAAGATTGACAAGCATCACCTCTTCGCCGATTTTAAAGCAGCCTCCGACAGTTTGAAAAGGAACTGATGTTGAGCAACACCAAAAAGCTCTTCCAGGATCGGTAAAGACTTCTTCGAGCCGTTCCATACCAAACCCGATTTCAGATAAGGGAACTCCTTGTTGTGTGACTTCTTTAATCTATTGCTGGAGAAAATATTTGGTTGGAAAATATCTTCCTTCCGCCTTTTTGTCATCACCAATTTATTAGGTCCGATCAGTGCAACACTTTTTATAAAGTATTGAATAAAGAGCAAAAAAGCGGAAGGTAGATGTGATGTTGATATTATTGGCCTCAAAAAACGCTCCGTTGGTTCTGCTTTCTCCATAATGGATAAGTAAGCGAAACTTATGGGTCTAGTTATGAAGACAAAACGTTTCATCATTCGCCACTTCCTCTGCCAATCTTACTCCTGATATTAGAAGTAAACGAAGCAATATAGATGGAGTACCTCACCAATCTCGTCCCGATATTAGCCAAACGAAAATAAGATGGAGTAAATAATACATAAGTCATCCCCTTCTCTGTGGTCCGATCTTGCGAAAAAAACCTTTCGTAAACCGCTTTGGGTGACGGTGATATTAAAATTATTACTGCATAAGGACATCTGCCAGTTAGCCACTATGTGTTTAGCAATAAAAAACTAAGTTGCTATTTGCTAGAAATTCCTTCTGATATCAGTCTTTAAAGACACCACTAAAAAACGAATAAAGAATCAGTTAAAGCTCAAACAAGTACTTAGATATATAATGCAAGTTTTTCCATCATAAAATGAATTCTGTACCCTTGTGAAACACTTGAAACTGGATTTGAAAAGGTATTGAAACAAAAATTTTACTTCACGTCAAAGTACTTGTATTCCAAACAAAAGTAATTTGTAATGTTGTGTGCCTGTGGGAAAGACGAGATGCATCAAAGAAAAATTATCAAATATTAAACGATTTGTTAAAGTACCTAAATCTGATAGGTGAAGAAAATATGAGCATTTTTTTGAGGCATTTACGACTTTCAAGGTAATCGAAATAAACCTATCCATATTTATTTAGTCAGTTATGTAGTCAAATGGTTCAAAGTTGTATAAATAGAACAAAAGCAATTAATAAAGTCAACGAATATGAACTTTGGAAAAAGAAACATGAAGGATAATTCAGAACCACTGATATATTTCTATTTTTGACGATTATCAGGATATTCTTAAACATTAAGACTGAGTAGTCAAATGACCTCTAAAGCTACAAATATCACTAGCACAAGGGTATTAACTGTTCAAGCCAAGAGACACTCAAAGTAGTGATTGATGTGTTTTTTGGTAGAAATCGGAATTTCTTGAAAGTAGCCGACGTTTTTGAGCCAGCTTTTTAATTTTGTAAAATGTTTATCGCACTCAGACAAGCCAAATGTTTATCGCACTCATGACAAGCCAACCTAGTTATCGAAGAGTTAATCGAGAACTTTAGTTTTGAATTAAGAGCCTATGTCTGATGCCTATCTGAAGCCTCTACCTTTATGACGCTGATTAAGAGATAACCTTTAGCTGTTGATGTATGATATGGAATGCATTACTGAGTCATGTAGAGTTCCTTCCAGTGCATGAACAAGATTGAGAAAAAAGAATATTGAACATTATGAATCGAAATTTGTATAACTTTTTAACTTAGTTTTTGAAAAATAAAAATTTCATATTTTTGCTTTTTCTGTACTGTTTTTATGCCGATGTCGTAAAAATATTTTTGTGCCAACTATTCAATCAACAAAAGCTTATTTGACCTTGCCACCAACAGCTTTGGGTAGCTCAGTTGACTCGTTGGCCTTCACTGCTGCACAGTCAACAAATAGAGCATGATGGCAAATAAATTTATTTCGCACACATTTATATAAACATTTTTAAATCTTATTGTGAGTGCAGCAACATGTGCTGAGTCATTGTGTCGCCACAGTGCGCATGTTGCTCACACGTTGCACATATTAGCACAAACGTGCCAAAGTGCCAAAGTGTGACTCTTCGTTGCTTTGTTGGCGCGCTTTCCATTGCAATTCTTCTGGTGCTGCTTCTTCTTGCTGCTGCTTCTTGAATTATTCTCTTTTCCTTCTGCCCCCTCTTCTCGGTTTTTTTGTCTGCAACAGCTTGCCATAATATTTACCAAATGTCAATGCAGCGTTGCCACAAACATCCGCAACACATTGACAACAACAAGAAATAACAATGACAACAACAACAAACTGTTAAACTACTGCTGCCAGCGACAACTCGTGCAATCGTGTTGCACACGCAATACGCTGCGCTTGTTATTGTTGTTATTATTGCTCTGCTTACCTTCGTTTGCTGCTGCTAATGGATCAAGTTAGTGACTAAAGCACTAACCACACACATATCTATCACATATATGTATGTATAAAGAGTGCCAAGCCATGGTCAGCGCATGACTGCCAAGTGCAGCGCGAAAACGTTTTTGGAAGAACAAGCATATGAAGAAGAACGGGCAGCAGAAGCAACACTTAGAGGGTGTATATGTAGCACGAATACCAAAAAAATTGCAGTTGACACAGAAAAAAAATCGAATATTGCACGAGCAATCAGTGTCGCGACTGTGGCAACACAACTTGGGTTGCCTGAAAAAGGTTGCCTGAAAAAGGTGAAACTAGCGCAGCTCACCTACTTAGTTATATTTTATGTTGTTGTTGTTGTTGCTGCTGAGCTGCGCTGTGCTTTATTTATCGCAGTTTTAAATGTTGTTGGCATTAAGCGACATTGACAGTGACATCGCCAGCAGTTGCAGTGCAGTGTAGTGGGGCTGCCTTGCCTGTTGCCAGAAGGGCAGACCTTGCTTTGGTTCTTCTTGTTGGGTTCACAAGCAGTAGCCAACAGTAGCGGTGTTGTATCAGCGCATATCCTTGGCTAGTGTGAGCATATGAGTTACAGTTTGCCACGATAAGGCAATATATTGCACTAGTTGGACATGTATGTGCATGTGCTTGTGAATTTACTTTCAGATTCGGTTGTCACCACTGCAGCTTTGGTACTTGGTAGCGCCGTACAGTATATTAGAAAAACTTGGGCGAGATTTTATAATATTGCTTTTTATATTTTTCCAAAAGGCGTGAGAAAGTAAAAGTGAAAGTAAATAAAGTTCTCAGTACAAATTGACAGTGAAGATAGGTGATTATGAGGGGTATTTTCTATATTTATTTGTTGCGAGAGTATCCAATAGAAAAGCTATGCGGTTTTTGGGAAACAACAGAACATTTTTTTCAAAGGTTAGAAATCCACTAGATTTAAGCGCCAATTACAATAATCCATGAAATATTAGGCACATAAGACTGGGTACATATGTCGAAGAAAGGACATGTAGTCACAGAAGCTTCAATTAGCGATCAGGTTGAACTCAGAAAATGTGTTTAAAAAAAATATGTAAAGAAAAGTGAATCTTCATGTAAATTATTTGGCTAGTATTTTGCTCTTTTGGTTAGAACGAAAATGCTTATAACTATTCTTAAATTTTCGATAAATAAAAAAATCACTAAAAGAGACAAAAACCATTTTAGTGAAAAATTACAGCACTTGTAGGCATCAACAATTTATTCAGGAAATTAGGCAGCCATAGTCTAAAACAATATGACTTATGAGTAACTTATGTTATTCACTTAGGTATTGTATCTCATCAAACCAAATCTTTACCTAAATATTCCTTCCAAAAGAGAGGAAGGCTTTCTATCCTTAGGATTTTAAGCTAGCATCTTTCAACCAACTTTCGAGCAAGCTGCTGCGGGAGAAGAATTTAGTTGGAACACCAAAATGACAATATAGATTTTTTGGTAAAATTGATTCTCATCGGACTTTTATTTAACTTACATTTAAAACACTTAAGCTCCAATCTCACGAACCGTATTAGCAAACACAGTATTTTTATTTTATATTTACAATAAACTTACTAGCGTAGTTGTTGCAAACTTCAAGTCTGATGAGCTGATAAGAGCGGTACTAATGCCGATTATCAATAGACGGGGAAGTTAACTTAAGTTAACGAGCTTGGCTGTAGTCAAAGCATTAATCGTCACAAGGTTATTTACGTCAGAATAGAGTCTCAGTCGATGTATTAACCCCCTGCCACTCAGTAAGATTAAACTAAGGTTTATTTAAAGGGGTATTGAAAGGTCTCTAATTGACACCACTGCGATTAGGCGTAAAGTCTTGCCGAAAACCAAACCTACCATAAAGCACATGCATGTAACTATCCAAGTTTGATACTCAAACTAGGAATCTAGCCTGTCATAATAGATGCCTGCTGGGCAAAAGATAGTGAGACTTTTAATTTAAATTTCGCGCAAAAACCGATCTGTTGACATTTTTTCTAGGTTGGTATGACTGTTGCGACATGTGTGCCAAAAGTCACATCAAAATAATCATTAGTGTTTATTATACGCATGCATTTCTGAGGTAATTGTTCAACTAAGAAGTTTCACAAATTTTGTGTGCGAAATAAATTTTCTAGTTTTTGATGGGCACAAATTATTCAAAGAGGGTCGAGAACGATTAGACAACGAACCACGTCCAAGACGGGCATCAACATCAACTGATGATCAACACGACAATAAAATAGAAGAATTTGTGCTTGAGAATCTATGTTTAACGATTGGAGATCTTACTGGCATCATTGGAATATCAGAATGATTAGTGAAAACCATTTTGAAAGGAAAGAAAAGTCAAAGCTCCGTTTGTTTCAAAATCACTCAATTTTTTCGAAAACTGTGTCGCGTTAACGTCCGTGAAACAATGCTTTCCCTTTACCAGGCCGTCATGAAACAAACTATTACTGACGATGAGTTTTATATCTATGCTTACGACACGGAAATGGACGATAAATCGGCGAATATCGTGGCAAAGGTGAGCCGAACCTGAAAAACCACGACAAAGCAGGTCAAAAATCAAGGTTATGTTGACATATTTCTTCGATTATCGAGGTGTAGTGTACGCCAAATTCCTTCCGACTGGCCGAACTGTCAACAAGGAATACTAATTGAGTGTTTGGCGTCGTTTTCGCGAAGCTATTCGTAAAAAGGGGTTGAAATCATCGGCCGACAACTATTGCTTGTTGCACCACAAAAATGCACCGCCGCATACTGCATTGATTCTTCATGGGTTTTTCGCTAAACTTTCAACCAAAATCGTGTCACAGGCACCGTGTTCGCCTGATTTAGCTCGCTGTGAATTTTGCTATTAGCAAACTCAAACGACCGCTCGGATAAAATCATTTTGAGTCAATAGAAGTCATTAAATGTGGATCGCTACGCGATTTGAAGGCTATTCCGTAAATTTACTTTAACAACTGTTTCGAAAATTAGACAAACCGTTGGCTAAAATTTATTGGAGCTAAGAGGGATTACTTTGAGGTGGACGCCATATATTTTGACGAATAAATTAAGAATTTTAAAATTGCGAACAAAGCCTAACTATTTAGTGCTCATAAGAGTTTAAACATGCGAAAAATTTTTCACAGATTTTGAATTTCCTAACTGTAAGGATGAACCACCTTATTGCAAGCTTAATAGTTCAAGACATAAATTAATCAGTGCTTTGCCATTGCACGATTACTTATAAAGTTTCAAGTACTCTTCCTCGTTATATCTCATTGGTACTAGGATATATTTCCTTTGAGATGTGAGAAAGTATCGATTCCACTTTAATCTCTTTTATTTGAGAAATTGAGAATCTATGGCAAACTAAAGGACTAAGCAGAAGAAATTGAAAATTGTTTAGTCAAAAAGAAGACATGTACAAAACAACAATCACTTGAATGTTGAGACAACCTCCTGCATATTTTTTTTTAATTTAAACTTAAATTACAAAGAAATTAGCTTGAACCAAAATTCCATTTTTGGCCACACATATCGTCCAGCCGCAATATTAATTACCCAAGTACAATTACAAGTGAGTAATCAGCTAACATGTATCTTATCGCAAATTTTTCTGACAGGAAAAACACTTGCAGATGCCGATATGGGCCCAAGCGCACACACACTTAAAAATATGTATATGTGTAAAGTGAGTGTGTGCGGTTAGCAGAAGAAGGCGCGAGGTAACAAGATAAGAGCGCATTAAACCAGCAAATGAGCGCCATTTCAGCACCTGAAAATCCCGCGCTTCTTATTTTATTTCATTTCACTTTTATTTTGACCAAGAAACCACTGGCGGTCAAGCGCACATCAAATGACCAGCTGTCGGTGAGGACTATTAAATATTTTGTCCTTACTGCGTGGTTAATCAACGGCGAGTGGACAGTTGTGTGGACTGTGTTGTTTTGAGAAGTGTGTGTGATTGTGTGTGTGCACTTCTAAGTGTTTGTATGCATATGTCTGACTGTCTATCCAACAATTTGCTGATGATTATCGCTCATCCTCACTGTGATGCTGCTTTGCTGGCAACACAAACACATACCAAGTGGCTTCAATGTTGCAATGATTGCTTGTAGTTGGCCTCTGCTATTTGCTTCTTGGCCTTCGTATGCCCTTTTAGACTGCTTTTGCTTACATTTCTTCATTTTATTTATATGTTACCCTTATTATTTTGAAATGAAATTAGATTTACAGATGTTTCTCCAACCGTTTCGGTAACATTTTGTGGACAACACACTTATACACACATATAGATGCATATTTCTGCGGCGCGTAGACAAGTACAAGTGATTTTGATATTATGATAAGTCAAACATTTATTACAAACTGCCATTTAACGACAAGCCACCGGCTGAAAACCATATATAGTGGTCTGTTTGACTCGCTTTTTTAGCTCCGACGCAGTTATGATGTTCATAAAATTTTGTAAATAAAAATTTAAGGTCAGCTAAATAATTTGGAGGCGAGGAATTTGTGTAGTTCGACTGATAGCAAAGAATTACGAGCCAAGTAGACAGGTAAAATGAATCAAGCGCTTAGTATCAGCATATATATGCGTGTTTTTAACAGCCAATATACGGAGTTAAATACAAACACACACATACTCTTTAAAATACTTGTGCGCATGCGCATTTGTTTTGCTGCCAGTCAGCTTGTTACGCCGCAGGACGCTACATACTATTTTGTATAAATATTTCCACATCAACTGCTGCTGATTTTACCACGAATGCGACCCTTTCACCGCTTGCGGCCCCCCAACGAAATACGTTTGCGCAGCGTTTTGGGTCACATGATTGCGGTAATTAATTTCTATTTTCGTCTATCTACCGCTTATGTGTGCGTGTGTGGCGTTTTGCTTATCTTGTCGAAGACACCTTGCTGTCAAATTTAGTGATATATAAAATAGCTCATTAAATTAGGCTAATAAGCGTTGTCACGCTGCTCGTTTACCTGCCACGACATGACTAACTTGACTCGGCCCGTCTCGCACAGGCGCTCATTTGCAGCCACAGAAGGGTTTTGGCGTTCTCGTGTTACCATTTGCTCGCTGTGTCGCAGTGTCTCATAATTTTATTTATTTCTGTTTCTGTTTCTGTCTCGGTTGTTTTTTTTTTTTATGGGAACAGATTTTTTACGTGTGCTCCTACAGTTTTGGTTGTTAATTGCGCTGGCCGGCCGTAAATGTTTCTAGGAAATAATCAAGCACTTATATGGTGGCGCTGTAAAATTTAAACGCAGACGCCTCTTTCATCGTAGGTGGTGTGGGCTTGGAGGCTTGCATGCATCTTTTTTGGAGGTATGTATGTATGTGTTCATGTGTAGCGGCAGGCGGTAGGGGCTTCCAGCTGAACTGCAATGTCACATTTTTATATGGAGAATAAGTGTAGCGATATTTGCTGCTGATTAACGCTTAATTGTGATAAATTGAAATGCTTGAATATAATGAAATTCTCAGAAAAATATTAAAAATTATAGTTATTGACTGAAAGTACAACTGCAAAATGTTGTCTATTCAAGTAAATACCGAGATGGTAGTAGATTTTATGTTATTTAGTTTTTAAGCAAAATTCCTGGCCATTTATCGAACTCTCTAGATTAGCCATCCAACCTAACCAAACATAACCTATCGCTCAGTCGGTGGAAAACTGTAACCCAAGAAATATTTCAAATATTTTTCAAACTTTTAGCCTCGCATTATAAACGTATAAGCTATCAAAATATGCAAAATAATAAGAAATTAATTCTCTCATAATTTTTACACTGGTTCTTAGGTATGCTATGATCTACTTGATGACCAGCAAACGTCATCTCTAATTATCCTAACCCTCAATCGCTTTTTGGTTCCTCCAGGCTACAAATACATATTTTTGTACAATTTTAATGTATAAACAAGCATTTTTACAATTATATCACGTGACTTGCTGCTTTCATATATCCGTTAACCTTTAGCTCAGTCGCCACTTGTGTGTGAGCTTTGTAGTCATTCACGTTTTGACTTGAGTAAAAGCACAGCGAAGAAATAATTTCGAGGAAAATTTTTTACTTTCAAGTGAGCAGTACTAGTACCAGAACTAGTAGTAATTAATTAATGCTAAAACTTTGGATATTTTAATTTAATTTAATATCATTTTTGATTAAAATCTTACAAATTTAAATTTTATGAAACAAAACTTAAAGGGTCCCTTGAGAAACCGTCAGGTGCTTTTCAGAAAAGTATATTTTGTTACTTCAATATGCAAAATTGTAATAGAGTGTCACAGAAAAGTCATAGTCTTTTAATCAGGAAGTTCTCGAAAAGTTCTTTAATCATTTTGATTGTTCAAAGAGTTAATGTGTAACTCATTTTTCTAACGACGACAGCAGTGCTTATCCAAATGTAACCATTTAGACTCCAACTAATTTGGGATCAGATAGTGACGATCCTATTGAAAAAGACTCAATCGGTTATGTAGAACTTGAGATATCATGTCAACAACCTCAAAAAAAGTAGTTTCGAGAAAAACGCGTTTAAAGTTTAGGAGACAATTTTAGTGAACACGGACGTCACGTCACAAAATCGGCTGTATCTCCGAAAATAAGTTGAATTTTGAAAAATCCTTCCATGCTCATATTTTTGAAAGTCTAAACTGATATGCAAAAAATCGATTTTTTCGAAATCCTAGACCAGAAAACCCCCATGTAGAATTTCAAAAAACCGCTATGGAAGCGCTGCAACTTGCAATTGAAAGAAAGTTGTGTACAGTTTCGAGGTACCGACCACCTTATTTTCATATTTTGTATCAGACAATATTATTTTATACCTATATATCCTAGAACAGAGCAATACAACAAGAAATACAGGTATTTCACCCACTTAACACCACACCTGATGAAATTAAACGATTTAAGGATATTAACTATCTCATCGCAGGAATCAAATAACTTAACGTGCGTATGTATTGGTGCAATTACCGCAATCCTCGTATCATTGCAGCTATGACGCGAAATCGCCATGAAAAAATTTGACAATTTTTGCACATCAAAAAGAATAACTATTTGACTACTTATAGTACTACTGAGCAGCAGGACGAGCAACCAACAACAACAACTAAGTTATCGCATGAATCCTTATCAGCAAATTTCGTTAAATGTAGACTACAAATTGTTCTTGATGTGATGCAAACGACTTTGTAGCTTCGTTTTAAAGTTTAATATTTCTAGTGTCTCCTGCATGAATTCAAAAGTGGTCAACATAGCTTCAACATTAGCTAGCATTAAGCCATATAAATGCAATATAAAAGCAACGCAAAAAACACTCTCCAGCTGTTGACAAGTTCAATAAAAGAACAAATTACGTCGAAAAAGTCGTATATCTAATTAAACATGAATACAACATTGGCGGCGTAAATCTTATGGTTTCATTATTACGTTGAAGCTATATTTGCATGAGTCCACGAAAACTGACACGTCAATTAATAAACCATATGCCTGATATGGCAATGATTTACTTGTGGCTTCAAGATCAAAGTAATTACTCCGTCACAGCACAAACAAACGTTATGATGAACTTGCACGAATTCAATTGCGAAGTTGCCGAAGGCTTGATGAGAAGTGCCATAGAATTGTGTTACAAAGGAACAGAGCCGAAAGTATCGATTTCTGCGAAACGATCTCGATCTTACAGTGGCTCGCGTTATTTAAGGTTAGACAATATTGGACATTTTCTTAAGTTTAAATTTTTATGGAAAGCCCAGATGCAAACATCCTAATTTTTCATCACATACGAAAATTTATTTCATAAAATGTGTTATAACTCTTTCTTTATCGCCCAAGCAAAATTGTTTACTAGATTTCCAAACTAATTAACGTATATTTCATCAGTGTACTAATAATTTTCATCATATTTCATTGAAACATGTATTTTTGTATTTTCGTATAAGCAGCATATACTTTAAATGTATTTCTCCTTGTAGTTTCTCAAAGAACCAACCAATAAAACACCACGTAAAATCTAAAAAAAATAATTGTTTTTAAGAAAAATCGTAGAACAAATGTCGTTTGTAACCGATAAAACATATCAAAACTTTGAATAAATCGAAGTTATCAAACTCCTGACAGCTAAAATATTTGTGTATAAATCGAATTTTATGCAGCAAAATCGTACAGAGAGCATACGTGAGTGCTGCTGTCGACGTCTTGCAAATTAATTTTATAACTTCTCTTGCTATTTTGTATTTCTTTAGCCCGAATCTGATAAAACTATCGCTTCGGGAGAACAGAATTGGTGCTTTTACACTATATTAAAAAACAAAAACAGAGTTGTCAGTGGCCAAATTTCAAATTGACATGAAATAGCTGACATTAAGGAGATATTATATAATATTTCCAAAAAAGTGAAAAAAGTGAGATATTTCCGATTTCACTGTATAAGATATTCGACAATGTCGGCCGAAAAGGATTTTCAAAACTCAAATTGCTCAAAAATATACACGTGTGTAGGTGTCAAGGGGTATCGCAATATAGAAAGTATTTATTAGTCCTAATTCCGCTGATGAAGAGCGAAATGACGAAGTGGAAATTAAAGTCGCTGACGATGTAGATATAATAGCAGAAAATTACTTGGATGAATATAGGCATTTCAACCACACGCTTTCGAAGTGGTGATCGAGGTAGACGAGATAAATGTATGCCAGTGACCGCAGCAACACTGGATGCACAAGTCATGGAGAAGGAATGGATGGGATGTCCCCAAATAAAGCACGCATAATGATCACGGAAGTTAAATGAGAACAAAAGCAGTGTAGAGGAGGATACTAACACAGAAATAAATAAACTTAAAGTCAGGGAAACTCGCCTTTCCGATGAGAAACAGGAAACACCGATAGCATACCTTTGCAATGAATATGAATAAATAATTAAAAGCAAACTATCACTAATGCAACGCAGTACGACGCATAATCGTCGTTTTGTGACATGTCAACATTTGGACGTCAGAAAAGCGAATATGCTCCCACCCACTACGACGTCACTTAGTTGACGAACATGACACAACCACAAGCTGCGGTCAAGGGACAACACTTATTGACACTACATGAATACAGGAAAAAATAAATAAAAACTAAACAAGTTAAAAATGTTAAAAATTAGCAGCTGATGAATTGGGATGTCCCAAAAAAATGGCAGGGGATCATGAGAACGATCTTAACCCTCTTAGTAATCGGAAACAAAAACAAGTAAGGAAGGTCTAAGTTCGGGTGTCACCGAACATTTTATTCTCTCGCATGATAAAGTCATTTACATATTTTTTTATTTTGCTGTAAAATTAATTAGATTAGTAGTTCCTGAGATATAGTTTTTGGTCCATAAGTGGGCGACGCCACGCCCATTTTCAATTAAAAAAAAAGCCTGGGTGCAGCTTCCTTCTGCTATTTCTTTCGTAAAATTTAGTGTTTCTGATGTTTTTTGTTAGTCGGTTAACGCACTTTTAATGATTTTCAACATAACCTTTGTATGGGAGGTGGGCGTGGTTATTATCCGATTTCTTCCATTTTTGAACTGTATATGGAAATGCCTGAAGAAAACGACTCTGTAGAGTTTGGTTGACATAGCTATAGTAGTTTCCGAGATATGTACAAAAACTTAGTAGGGGGCGGGGCCACGCCCACTTTTCCAAAAAAATTACGTCCAAATATGCCCCTCCCTAATGCGATCCTTTGTGCAAAATTTCACTTTAATATCTTTATTTATGGCTTAGTTATGACACTTTATAGGTTTTCGGTTTCCGCCATTTTGTGGGCGTGGCAGTTGGCCGATATTGCCCATCTTCGAACTTAACCTTCTTATGGAGCCAAGAAATACGTGCACCAAGTTTCATCATGATATCTCAATGTTTACTCAAGTTACAGCTTGCACGAACGGACGGACGGACAGACATCCGGTTTTCAACTCTACTCGTCACCCTGATCACTTTGGTATATATAACCCTATATCTGACTCTTTTAGTTTTAGGACTTATAAACAACCGTTATGTGAACAAAACTATTATATAATACTCTCCTTAGCAACTTTGTTGCGAGAGTATAAAAATAGCAACCTAGAATAATGTCGAAATATTTGATTGGAAACAACGTTTTTACAAAATGGTGACTGCCTGATATCAAAACAATTTTTAAACAACTTTTTTTTGACTGTTTCGAATTATGTTGAAAAACGAAAATTTAAATTTGTTGATATGGATATTTCTAGAAAAAAGTGCCGAAATATGTCAACAAATATACCTTGTTCTAACTTACATATAATTATTACTCTATAATATATAGTACATGTAGTAAGTGGGCAGTTAACTTATATCGAGCCCCTTAAATTTAAAAGTAGCGCGGAATATAATGAAAATGAAGCAATATTCTGACTAAATGGTTTGCGTTTCTCAATAAAATACTCACATGTGCATTACCTCAGAACTACTCTTTGCACGACTTTCATGCATAACTATTCCCCGTAAGGTATAATTACTTACGGCTCATCACTGACCGTTTTACATTATACATGAGTGATCTAATTTTTCCCGGAATCTATATTTAGTAACTATTAATGATCGTGCAAATATAATATAACTAGCGTATATTGCCCTTTTAGAGTAATACTTTGTAACTAAATAGAATTTCTAATAAACCACAACACTTTCGCACATTCTCATTCAGCCCACAATGACTCAGCCGTTGTACTTTACACTGGATTTCATATTTCCTGTGCTAAATAATTTATTCATTGAAAAAGTATACAATAATTGTTTTGTGTAAATCGAAATTCCGCTGAAATTTCATAATTAATAAACGCTAATGATCAGCATTTACTCCAAATACAAATTCCCATAGAGTGCAAATGCCGCAGCGGAAATGCTCACCAGCAAACACGTTCGATACACTCATATATAATGTCAAATGGATGTGTAGGGAGAGAGTGTGCATGAGTTGGCACGGGTAATTTCTGCACGCGCCAATTGCGAAAATACACGAATACACGAAGCACCTGTGCGCTACCACATAATTCTGTGAAATATTAATAAATAAATTAATTTGAATGCATATTAAGTTCGTGCGCCTCTTAAGGTAGCACATATGGTACATATATACAAGTATATATGTATGTGCATAATATTTAAGCATGTATGTGTGTGTGCATCGCCGCAGGGGATTTCCTTATTGCCTACTGAGTATGTGCAGAAATTCTATTCGTTATCGATTGTTGTTATTGTTATTTTTATACCACTAAGTAATTCACTGTTCAGTTGGCACACCTCCTTGTACCCGCGCAAGCGCTGTGTCTTATCTATGCGCTGATGATTCATGCTTTTACGTTCATTCAGCATTCGTAGCGGTGCCGTTGGCGGGCGTGTGTTGAACGTGTTGCAATTTAGTCTTTTCCTCTACAAAAACAACAGCAACGATCACAACAACAACAACAACAAAAACGATGAAGCAAATTGCAACAGTATGCCGCAAGCGCAAACTGTTGTTGCATTCGTATTGTTTTTGTAAATCTGTTGTTGTTGCATACCTTATTTTGTTGTTACTGTTGCATTGTGCGTAATTTCCATAATTCATTGGCCCAACAAGTGTGCTCGGCCGTGCCCAAATGTCAGTTAGGCGCTGCAACACAACAACAAATCGGCCGACTGACTTCACGCGCGTCATTAAAGTGGCGTTGCAGTGAGCGCAGTTAATATTAAAAAAAAAACAACAACAAAAAATTAATAAATTGTGGGCGAGTGGGTGTGCTGTCTCCGGCGTTGTAGTAGATTTCTTTTATTTGCTTTAATTTTATTGTTGCACGCACGCTTCTTAAGTAACTAATTTGCAAGCAGCAACACACACCCGTAAATTGTCTCTTACGTATGTATGTATGCGTTAATGATAGCTGGCCAGCTTGCATATTGTGCGTTAATTTTAAAGCAAAACATTCGTTACTATTAAAAGAACAACAATAACAACAACAACTTATGCAAAGGGCGTTAATAAAATCGATAGCAATAAGTTCAGCATTCAGTAGCAGCAACACGTTATCGATTTCCTTTGTTTGACATTCGCTGTTCAAAGTTTATCTATCAGCCTACAGTGGTGCTGTTTCAAAGAATTTCGAAAAAAATTATTAACATTTTACTGTCTATTTGGTTTAAATTTGTTATATTTTTATACTTTAAATTGCTAAAGTTGAAATTTCTTCTTCATCAAGGTCACATTTGACGTCATATTTAATTACTTTTATCAAAACCCTATTTATAAAAGTCTTCTATAAATCCCAAAACCAACTCTTTGCAAATGTTGGATTGATCTTTAATTTGAAGTTTTAAGCAACTTTTCGTCAGAAAGTTTAGTGGAGTACAAAGTATCTCTCCTTAGTGCGCTAATACCTTTCTTAGATGAGATATGTATATCACACCAAAAATCCAATTCCTGATAAATGAAAGTTCACTGATAAGCGAGCATTTCAGTATTATTCGCAAAATATTTGCTGTAAAATTAAAAGGTAGCTTTTGAACCAAAACTGATCTCACCTTGCCATTATTTCATTATCAGTATACAAATATTTTATTCTTATAAGTTAGGCTATGTTAATCTGGTAGGCCAATGAGTCACGCATAGACTAGTTTTGGTCCTTTGCGATACCAGATGGAGTTCAGTTACTGGGTCCATGAGGAGTAGTTTTCCAAATTAAAACGCTGCCTGATGCCTAACTCTGGACAGTACATCCCCTCGCCAACCCTATCGTCCATTTTTGAGCCATCCGTATAAATTGGTAAAGTTTTGCGCGTAGCTAACATACCATTACGCCAACCACCTCTTTCTATGTTTACTCTGAACCTTCTTTCCCAGTTGAAAGTGTAATCATGTAGTCGGTGTTTGCCCAATCGTCATTACACACCAAGCTTTGCCCGAAGGTGCTATATGTAAATTCTTCTGCAGCCAGTAGTTTTCCTGCCAATTTTGAGGGGCTGCTTTTAATGAAGTGGCGTGGTTTAGGTGCAGGCTTAGTACCAGTTCAATAGTCGCCGTTGGAGTTACGCTTAAAGTTCCGTTATTCACAGCGCAGGGAGCCTTTTTCTTTATTTCAGTAGATTTGATTTGATTGAAAAATCATTTTACTCATTACGTCTGAGTGTATTACTATGTATATCCGTGTGGCCAAGAGATGGCTAGACATGATAATTATACCATTCTTCCGATATTCCGAACATGCAATGGAAAACTCCTGCCTTTGTGTAATTCATGCAATGGAAAACTGTCTGAGTATCTGTAATTTTTTAAAAGCATAAGCAACTATACAATTTCCTACTCAAATATATCAAAAAAGGAAGTTCTTCCTAATTACTTTAATATGCAAAAAACCTAAGCCGACAGTCATTTGGTGGTCTGCATGTTGGAGAAAGTTAGTGATAAAAGTAGCCGGGCAAGCGTGCCAAAAGTGGTTTGCAAGACCTTAAAATGAAGATTTTGACTTCAAGGTCAAAGATCGTTCGGTGCAGCCAAAAATGTTATAAGTATATAATGAGATAAGGAACTGGAAACTTCACTCTACAGTGATTATTTCCATACAAAAGAAATGAGCCACCCAAGCAGTAATTAAAAAGCGTTTGAAAACAACACAAACATTCAAAAGCATACACATTGGGTGTCATACGCACTGAAGCCAAAAGACATTCAAAGAGGTTTACTTGTGTCTGCAAAGCTGCTTGAGCGCCACAAATAGAAGTTGTTTCCGCATCAAAGGATAAATGGTGTTGAAATATAGATTCATTACGATAATGCACCATCTTATACTGAATTGGTTATTCGAGATAATTTCGCCACATTTTCAACTAATATTGTGCCGCAACCACCGCATTCGTCTGATTTACGTTCGCGTAACTTCTGGCTATTCATTAAATTCACATGACCACTCCGAAGACATCGTTTTGACTCAATTGAGTATATAGAAACTGAATTGATGAAGACCTGATGACCTTCACGACGAAGGATTTTTTCAAGTGCTATGATGACTGGAAAATTCGTTGGCATAAGTGTATTGCAGCCGGAGGGGATTATTTTGAAGGAGTTGAAATTTATCACTTTTCAATTTTATCACTTTGATCACAGTATATGTACTCATATGCTAATAGAAAATAATAAATATCTCGGTATTCATATTTATGGCATGAAAAAAAAGAAAAACTGCAATACCTGCTTTGCACTATTCTGAGTGGGTTAAGGAGAAATATTAATATAATTTATATTAATATGGTCAATCTGCGAACATTTTAAAAAAATTTTGTGAAGAAATTAAAATAAAACGTGTTTTTAGAAATATTTGAGGCTAACGAAATGATGAGAATAATAATAATTATATTCTAAACACATTTTTTTTTCTTATAAATTACAGCTACAGTCGGTCTTTTTGAGCATTTTTTTTTTTTAATTTCAAACATTAGATATTTGCATATCTGTAAGTATTATTAAACAATCTTACGAACATTTGCATACATCATTCGGCGAAATTACAATTTTTACAACGCGCCAAAGTCACTGTACTCGCCATGGAAATTCGCTCTTTGCACCGCCATTTATGCGTATCATTAGTACAAGCGCGCCAGCTTACTTAGTATGCGCGCATGCGTGTGATGACATGTGCTTTATTTGTAATTTAGGTTGTTCGTTCTAAGAAGTGTGCTAAGCACAACGCCCCACACGCACACACCTCCATGTGTTCGTAAGTGAAATAACAATTTCAATTGTTCTGTATGCGTCAATCGCTTTGCGCACAAATATTCGCGCGCCAACGCATTCGCAGCGGTCACTGGCGGCATTTTATTAGCAAAGCTTAGCGAAAAATAGAAATAAAATCGAAATAGACGCAGTAAATTAATAAAAATTGCTCGTGCTACCAGTGGCTTGCTGCTATAATATTTTTTCGATTTTTTCGAATATATTCATGCAAGCAAAAAATCGAAAAATTACTAGCTTTGTGTTTCTGGAAATCGCGCTTAAACCATTTTAATGAATTATAAAGTTCGAACTCGTGCTGAAGGCGTGTCGCCTGCGTTCGGTGCCACAAACAGCGTGCAGGAATTACAGCAGTGCTTATAGCTACACAAACAACTATGCGTTTAAGCCAAGTTTAGGCCTATGAGACAACTTATAGCTTTGCGTTGCCTAGGTGCGTGCGTGTCCGCTTAGCTTTGCTGTAGTTTAGCAAAAATGGTCTTGTGCCAAAACCGCGTAAAACTTAATTAATTTACATTTGTTCTGCAACAAACGCTTATAAGCAATATGTTAATATATATATAGGCCTATAATTACAACAACTACAAGCTGTAATTTGCATAGGCTGAAAATGTTGCGACATGCCAACTGGCATACCAAAAAGTCATGAAATGAAAAAAAACAAATTTGTAATAAAATTAATTGCAATGTGCCGTTATGCCATTTGTGGGGTGGGGTATTGGCGCGCGTTCGTCGCTTAAGTTGTTTGTACTGTAAGTGTGATAGGCTTAATTTTATTGCGTCTTTTTATACAGTGTGTCTCTTTGCTTGTGGGTATTTGGCATTCGCTGTGCAAACGTGATCTATAACTGGCGAGTGGGTGATGAAAGCAGTGCAAATGTTTTTTTTAATATCCCAGTTAATAAAAATAATACAAAGTGTAAACGATAATTTACAGTCGAACGCACCGTGTGTCTAATTTTATAGAGTCACTCTTAATAGGCTCCAGGCGAAAAAATAAAAACAGTGTAAAATATAATACTCAAATTCCAAAGTTGTCTTTGTCTTTGCAAGAGAATTCTATAACTCATTGAATGAAAAATAAATCAGTTTATGTTTTTTTTGTTGCAAACAAGTACAATAGAACTTATTATTAGATGTATTGCCCATCAGAAGCAATTACATTTTTTCACCTTTCTGGCAATTTGGGTTTCCGGTCCAAAAAAGAACGTTGGCTTGATATCCTAAAATAAATCAAACTGATTTTTGATACCCTGTTCTGATGTGAGCTAGAGACCACTGAAAGCCTTCTTAAAGCGAAATTCAACAATTAATTTGCAGAGAGCAGATATCTTAGTTAGTAACTATGAGCATAAAATAAGGTTTCAATAAAATACTCTATATCAAAATGATATAACTTTGGCAGAATATATTAGGATATGTGTTAATTTCTTATTTTTAACAATGAAATAACACAAGCAAGAGCGAAAGATTTATGACTTTAAGTTATACAGGGTTACCCATTTCGTGGTTCCCTACTTTTTTAAAGAAAAAAAAGCAGAAATTTCAAATTTAATGCAGAATGTTTGTATTATTAGAAAGAAGATTTTGAAGATTATCTCTTTCAAATATTAGACGAAAGATGGTTCAACCATTCGAGAATTTCGACTGGTAACTGACGAATGACACGCATGACACCTTCCTCCAAGGTCTGAATAGAAGCTTGATTGTTCACATAGACTTTAGACTTTGCATATGACCACAGGAGATAGTCTAGCGGTGTGATATCACACGATCTTAGTGGCCAATCGACTGGCCCAAAATGTGAAACTATTTACTCACCGAAGTGTTCCCTCAATTAATATATTAATTGATGCGATGTGTGGAAAGTGGCGCCGTCTTGTTGAAACCAAATGTCGCCGAGATCAACTGCTTCAATTTCAGGCATCAAATAGTAGGTTATCATGGGGCGATAACGGTCGTCATTGAAGGTTACGTTCTCACTGGTATTCAAGCCAAACCGTTGTTTTTCTGGATCAAATCGCAGCTTTTCAATATCTACAGATTGTTCATTGTCCCAAATACGGTAATTTTGCTTGTTTACATACCCATTGAGCCAGAAATGGGTCTCATCGTTGAACAAAATTTGGCTCGAAAACGACGAATCTTTTAAAGAGCCCATAGAGTGAAGCGATGTCGCTTGGGAAGTTGGAACGGCTTCAGTTTCTGTGCAAACTCTATTCTGTACGCTTTCAATTTAAGATCTCGACGTAAAATGCGATACTTTTACATAATTCAGTCCGATTTGCTGCAAACAGTCACGAGTAGACTCTCTACGGTCTTCGCGTACACTCTCAGTTACGACTGCAATATATTCTTCACTGCTTTCTGAACGTGTTCTATTCGGTCAAATATTATCCAATAATGATTGCCGGGTCTCAAGATGAATGATGGTGTTGCATAGAGTACGCTTAGTAGGCCGATTCTGTTGACCATAAGTTGAGTAAAGCAAGCGAAACACATTCTTTAGAGAGCGTGAATTTTCGTAATAAAAATGAACCATTTGTAAGAGTTGCTCAGGCTTTCATGATGAAATGCCAAAAAATACAGAACAAAAATAGCATGACAGCTTGACACCACTGACCTGTCAGCTGATCTGTCAAGAAAAGGTTATTGAAAAAGTATCTCTACTTGAATCACTCATTAATACATAAATCTTTATTTAAAGTGGATTACAGAGTGTATAGTTCCTAAATACATGACAGCAGTTTGCATCCTTAACCATCAAACATTTGCTATTGCTTGTTTTGTACTGGTACACTCAATCAAGTAATTAAGTTCCGCATTACAGAAGCTTTCATTCACCAAAGTTTACCCAAAAAAGGCATGTGACAGCGAAACAAATTTTTGTTTGCATCGAAGCTGCATATAATAAGCTTCACATACATATATAAAATATTCCATACAAGAACTCAATTTTGGTCAGCTTATGTGTCAACTATATGTTACAGTGATTCAAATTTCTTCCAAAATAGTGCCATTGTCTTAAAAAATAATCTATGAAAAATATTGCGAAGATATTTATTCAAATAATTAAGTTTTGCATAAAGCTAGTTAATTGTGTTTATTAAGTTTGTATGGGAGCTATATGCATAATATGTTGAGCCGATCCAAACAGTTTCTTCAGTGATTGTACAGATGTCTTAAACAAGAATCCATGCAAGGTTTCGTAAAAATTTCTTGCCAAATGAAAAGTTTTCTATGCAAAGACGGTATTTTGATCGTTCAGTTTGCAAGCCAGCTATATGCTATTGTAGTTCGATATCAGTGGTTTCGATAAATATGCAGCTCATTGGGGAGAAAAAACGATTTCGCAAACACTGAAGGACTTCTTCGCCTATAAACAAGCAGACGTACAAACAGACAGACTTGGCTATATCGGCTCTGCTCATTACGATCATCATTTGTATATATTTATTTACTCAATTGTTTGCGACAAACTTAATAAAAATATACCCTGTTTCGGGTATGAAAATCAGTTTCAGAAACTGACGCCTTGAGAAAAATTGTTTTATGAAATGATGCAGAATCATGAGCGCTACTTGAAAATCTCAAAGGTAATTGGTATCTATGCTAGAATCATGAGCTTGACAAACTTATGATAGATCAACACTATCTGAAATAATAATTCTTCGAGAAGGCCAACTAGTTTCAACATAGAGCTTAAACTTTTTAATGGTTAGTAAGAAAGCGAGTACTTGCAACAAATAAAGCAATAGACTCAATAGCAGAGTTTGGAATGTTGTCATGTAATATACTTGTACATAATTGAAATTTCTGCTGAGATTAACAATTAATAAAGGGTCTTATTGTCGCATATAAAGAAATTTGGCACTTACAGTAAAATATGTTACTATAGTATCTGAAAACTTAGCAGATTAGAAGTGAACATAGTTGGCATTCTGTAATGTGTTTAACCAAAATTTTGTTTATTTTAAAGTATACTAAAACAATTATAATAATTTTTTAAATGTGTTATCGTTAGAGAGACTTCCTCGCCACAAAGTGCTTAAGGCTAGCAACTGCTGGGAAAGCAAGAATATTTTCTTTTCGTTCACTTATCGCACATTCAACAAAAATCAGTTACCCTTATCAGCTACTCCCGCACAATACAAATGCAAATGACAAGCATTTATCAAAGGTCAACGAGTTCGTAGCTTAAGTCTTTTCTTGGAATGTGCGGCACAGCTGTTGTGGCAATATTACCTTGTGTGGCAGATATTAGAGAACAACTGTTGCGGAAATGACAAGTGCATGCGCCATAAAAATAGACAAAGCAGCGCAAACACACATGAGAGCAATAAAACCGCTAATAAAAGGAGCAAAAAATCGTGCCACAAAGAAATCACAACAAATCAAACATCCTTCCTGCGGCCAGCAACCAACCTACACTTTTTGCTTTACATGCAGACAACTGGCATGCATACAACAACAAATGCAAGAAGTAGCAATAGAAACAACAAAAGGCGGCAGTGGCAGCAAGATCTCGGAAAATACAACAACAATTACAGCAACAATAAAAACAAAGCGTAATACAAATTTAAAACAATAAAAACAACAACAATAATATTTGCAACAAAAACAACATCCATACTACCTACAACAAAAACTTTAAAATTACAACAAGAACAACAATTACAAACACAAAAAAGCCACAATAATACCAACAACAGCGTCTTAGCCGCACTTGTTGCCACATTGTGGCATTGTGCCTGTGTCAACGCATTAGAAATTATTACCCCAGATACTTTGATAGTCTTAACTGATTGTCAGCGCTATAAATTTATGAATGAATAATAAAAAGTGCTAGAAACGTACAACATAAAAGGTAAATATATAAATATGCACACGCATACCAACACATACCCACATACATATGTACATGTAAATGCAATAAAGTTAAAAATAAGCAAGCAAGAGTGGCAAAGCAGCGCTAACGGCAGCGCTATCAGCAATAAAAGCGCACAAAAGCATGACTGCTAGTGAGCAGCTAATGACAGCAATACGCATGCGTGCAAGCGCATAAACAAATCACAACAACAACAATGCCACAACAAATGTCAACTGCATATTGACGCTGCACACTCATCGCCTTTGCTTTAGAATACTAATTCAATTGCAGTTTATTGAGAACAGATTGACGCGCTCGATGAATGGAGCACTCGCCTGGCAGTTGCGGCAACCACGCAGGCCAAGGTGCTGAGCGTGGCTGACTGTATGCCGCGGGGCAGACATGGTAACGACTGCAGCGAGCAGAGTCACAGAACCGGATGTTGTGACATTTGGACGGACATTAAACGGAGACAGACGAAGACACACGGGCCGCAGACGCGCTGCATAGAAGAGGCCACAAATGAGAACGACGGGAACGGGTTGGGCTCAAGCAACACACTTGCTGACAGGCATGTAGTGAGTTAGCTTAGCCGGCTGTTGAAAAAAAATGGTTTTCTGATTGCTGCCTTCTGCTTGGCAGCTCCGCTTAGCTGTTAAGCTAACTGGCGGCACTAATATTGCTGGCAATAAAATTAATAGAAATGAAATGCATATCAAATAAATGCAATGCGCAATGCGCACGCACATACGAGTATAAATGCTTTGCATATGGCAAACATAAGCTACATATGTTTCACAAGCTACGCAAGAACTTACATATACTATATATATAATTATTTACCAAACTTAGAAGAGTCAAAACGTTTTTTTGGATATATTTCTTTATTTCATTTTATTTTTAATAAACTAAAAAAAAGAGTCATAAATAATTTTATAGATTTATTTTTATTTTTTCATGATTTCATGATTATTATAGAATACAAAAAAAATAAACAAAAGTTCGACAAATATATAATTAATAATTTTTAATAAATAAATAATAGCAAAATAAATTTCAAAATTTAAATTTATGCTTTTTAACAGTTTTGAAAAAAAAAATAAAAACAAAAAAATAAAAAAATTAATAAATAAAACATATAGCAATTTTTTGTAAATGAGATTATTTTATTTAATTTTTTTAGGTATATTCTAGTTAAATTTTGTAAAAAAGCGAATTAAAAATTAACAAAAAAAATACGAAAAAATGTTAATTCATACTATTTCTTTGTAATTTAGTAAAAACCACGAATCAAAAAAAATATGAAAATATTAATAAATAAAAAAGTTAGCAATTTTTTGTATATGAGATTATTTTATTTAATTTTTTTAGATTTATTCTAGTTAAATTTTGTAAAAAAAGCGAATTAAAAATTAACAAAAAAATACGAAAAAATGTAAATTCATACTATTTCCTTGTAATTTAGTAAAACTCACGAATCAATATATATGTTCTGCTGTTTATTTATCTTAAAAACATAAAATTAAAATTAAAATAGAAATAGATAGTAAAAATAAACCAAAGAAGTAACAAAAACAACCATTAAACAGTTTATTTATATCTTTACTATTTACTATGTGATAATTCTGGGTTCAATATTGTTTTAATACTTATTTAAGTATATCACTCAACACCATTTTAAAAAAGGGATAGGGAATTCAAAAGTGGTTCATGCTTCTTTTTAAAAAAATTATTTTAAAATTTTAATAACGAATAAAATGTATATTTTTTTAATAATTTTGAAGAAACTTAAATATAAAAAAAACAAAAACAAAATATTAAAATAAAAGGTAAGAATTAAATTTAAAATAATTTCGAAGAAAATATATAAAGAATTGAAAAAATTCAAACAAAAATTAAAAATTAAAATTATTTTTTTTCTATATGCTCTCATTATTTATTGTTTTTATTTCTCCGAAAAAAATATAAATTTTTTATGATTTTAATTGGAATTTAATTAGAGAAAAACTTATAAAAATTGAATTTGTTTTTTTTTTATTTGTTAATTTCCATTATAAAATAATAAAAATGTAAACTTAATATTCATTAATATATGCTCTCTTGTATTTTTGAAAACAAAAACTAACAATTGTTTTAATTTCATTTAAATAGATCGGATTTTAAAACTCAATAAATATTATTAAATAAAAATAATAGAATAAATAAATTAATAAAAAAAATATTAATTTAAAATTTATATTTTCACAATTTGTTACATTTATAACGGTTTTACAAATACAATTTTTTTTAATAACAATATCCTTCTTTCTCCTTTGCACAGAAAAAATATTTCGGTATTATGTGTATTATTTTTAATTTTTCACATAAATTTTTATTGCAGCAGCGCACACGAAAATTAAGCTTTTTATTTCATAATATAAACATTTACATAAACAACCTGTTGTCTTCGTAATAACGCTTTTTTGACCATTTTATGTTTATTTAAATTCCTCCTTTTTAATTTGCTGGCTTATTGCTGACGCCACTCGTCGTCATTCATCCCATATTTGTCGCATACAACATTAGTATTAACGCAGACACATTAGTCAGAACAGTATTATATTAGAATATTTTATAGAACAAGTGAGTGTATATGTTTGTGCATGTGCTATACGCTTGCTTATGTAATGCGTAGAGGAAGTAGTGCAGTCACTGACTGATTTGGTATGCTAAATTGGTGCAGACGATGACTTGTGCAGCCAGTGAATAGCTGAGCTCATAGCTGGGGAACATTTGTATAAGGAAGGAAAAATAGAAAAAGTAATGTGTGTAAAGAGTGGACAAGAATTCGAGTAGCGCCAGCTTTTGTTGCCTAAAGTAAACGAATGTAAAATTTGATAAATATATTCAACACTTGCTGCATATAAGCACAAATTTTTCAGTTCTAGGAAATTAAGTGATTTTTTTTACTTTAGAATTCATAATTTATGCTTGCGATAAATTTAATTATCAAAATTAAAACTTGTTTATTTAAGGGGGGAGCCTGACTTAAAAGCTTCAAAAAATCGATGTTTGTTTTTTCGCGTAAATCTTTTTAAAAATAATCTAGGAATATGTTCCCGAAGTTTTAGATGGGAATTTGAAATATTTTCGAAGCTAGAAGGAAAATAGTGACCGCGCGTCTAGCAGATAAATGAGCAATTGGACAGAAAGCGATAACTTTGACGAGCGATTTCTCGGTTTTTCATTTTTACTTATCTTTGGCATTAAATTACCTTCTATGTAAACTAAAAAAAACTAAGGAAAATCAAGTTTGAACATATTTTTAAACAACATAGAGTAAAATTTTTTTGGCCAAAAACCACTATTTTTCAATTATTATAAAATTTCTAAAATTTTACACTTTTTTCGAAATTTTTTTAGGTTGACTATAAGATAAATTATTGGCAAATATGAATCTCTTTAAAGTTTTTATTTCCGATAGAAATTGCGACCTGCATCTTGCCCGCTGTCCGACAAATGCACATGCGAGATGCATCGGGCAAATGCTTCCCAAAGGCAGAATGTCAAAGATTTCGTATCCAAAAATTTTTTGAATGGTGCTTAAATATATAACTATAAACCCTAGAAGTTTTGCTTTAATCACTTATTTCTTTCCTTCCCAAAAAAGTTCTCAAAAAAATCGGTTTTTTGAAGCCTCTCAAGCTTCGAACGCTTATAATTTTCATATTAATTTTTATTATTTTCTTTCTTGGTTACCAGTATCATAAAGAATATGGAACACTAAGACTAAATTTATGTATGACTCGAATTATTTTATAGCCTCAGCTAAGCTACTTTCTCAATTTAGGGTAAGTTTTGGTGAAACAACCATCTAACTGATCACCTTTCTTGAACACATTTAAACTTATGTACTACAAAAAGCAAATAACACGATGTTGTGTTGTATTTTAAAATTCTTTATTTATTTCTCAAATCTATGTCCTCCTCCACAAAAATTAAAAATTATTTGAAGCAAGTAACCGCCACGTCTGGCTCGAATAAATTCAAGAGGACAAAGTTACAACTACATTTCGCAGCAATTGAAGCCGAATTTTATCTTCCAAATTCAATCTTTAAGCGTCTCGCACTTACCTTCGTTAACATAACCTCTTGAAGATTGTTCATCGGTGTTTAGTTACATGATCTTGCAGGCTTGATTACAAGCGCATGACGCAAAATAGTGCAATATAAAATCCAGATGTTGCTTACACTCACTGCAATATAAAAAAGTTACTGGTTTCAATCAGTTACCTTCACGACAGTCACTGAGAATTGTAAAATTTAGCACCTCACTCAAAAATATAAACACTCAAAGAAAAGAGAAGTATTTTTGCCATAACCTTTAGCAATGAAAAACTTCCCGCAAATTTTTCAAGTCATTAGAAAAACAGTTCAGCTGGCTACCGTTTTACACACAGCAGCCCAAAATAAACAAACTCCAAAGCAATTGACAATAAAATTCAGCGCCTGACGTAAGCAAAATTTTGCAGAATCGGGTAATTCTCAAACCTCAAGCTTTCCGTTAAGTAGCAGCAATTATAATGAACTACAGCAACTCGATATAGATACGTGAACCACCAGCGCCTGTGAAAAAATGAAATTATTCTGAAAAGCAAAAGAAAAAAAATTACCAACCCAACTTTTAACACCACTCAGCTTTGCTCGCTGCTGATTCCCAACACATACGCTTGGCAAAGTAAACAAGTGGCTAATAGCCCCCCGCAATTTGAATTATTTTTGCGCATTTCAACCGACTCAATGACCACTTGTGCTAGCCACAATATTTGCTTAGCAATTTATTTGGCCCTGCCTTGCCGCGGTCATCGTCATTCAGCGCCAGCGTGAAAATGATCTAATTTGTTGAACGTATTTATTATTATTGCCGGCACTTATCAGCGCTTCTGAGCTATAATTGAAATCAATTCAGTTTTTGCGGTCAACACGAAGCACCACTTCGAGTCGGTGGCCAGCGCGTTTAGCCGCGGGCATTACTCAAGCTAAGTATTAGCGCTGACGCCAGTCGAACAGTAGCAGCCGCCACTCGTTTAATGGGTTGGGTGCGCGAGAAATTTGCATACTCATTGGTTGAACAATTGTTGTTGCATATGAGTAAATCACAAACGAAAATATGCTATTAGTAATACCTAAACAAATAAATAAATAAATAGAGCAACGATCCAATTGTGAAAACGAATTCGGTAGCGGCTAAAAATAGCGCATAACTGCTGGGCAAGCTGCTCAGCGGCAAGAGTTTGAACGAGTTTGTGGCTTGAGTCTATTGATTTTATGCTGATGTGGGATTTCTAGCGGGTAAGTCACCAGCGGTATGTTTGTTTACCGGCTTTGGTTTGGGAAATTATTGCGAAATAAAAATTTGCATTATTCTATGAAGAGTGAGTTTAACTCTTTGCAGATAAAATCAAATAAGCGGGACTTAACACTCATATTACATGAGTAACATATAATATAACCAAATAAGTTACAGATAAATAAAAATGTACTTCTTTTTTTGGTTATAAAAAGAGAAATGATTGAACGCACTTCATGAGGCAGAAGTTAGTTCTTGAGTTCTTCAGGCTTGTAGGAGCCTGAGGTTAAGATAATGGAGATTTAGACAAATATACTTATGTTACTTTAGGGTGGGATAAACAAAACAAAAATGTCCAACAACCCTCCTTATATATATTTTCCTGTAGTTCCTAGGTGGAACATGGGGCCTCAAATAACCCTTCCCACAAGAGACAAATTTCAAATGAGCTTCTCATATGAGGGATTTTATTTTATTAATTAATTTCAATGTTAATAAATAAACGATTTGTCTTCAAGAATAGGTTCAAAAGCTATCGAATTTGAACAATAATGGTTTATCAAAAAGTTCTTCTTGAATTTTTATTGAATTTTTTTTTTTATTGAAGTTGAAATACTTTTTATTGAAAGCTCTTACCCAACTCTTGACCGATACTTTGCGGCTGCTACTATACCGGTCTCCTTTTCGACCAATTCACTTGATTCCATCTGAAATTTACTAACAACAGACCTTCCGGAAAATGGCGCATCTTCGACCACTTCACACCAGGGCGAAAAACGGTTTGCTTCATCGTTTATTGCGGTGTATCAGGTCCATAAATCCGCACAAATGGTATTGGCGGCTTGAGATGCATTTTTGCGCTTATCGTAGTAGTAATTGTAAAATGTACCGTACTCTCGCTTTATTTTGCGCCATAAACTGACACTATAACCTCACTGAACGACTTAAAAGAAAACGGCAATCAATCAGAAACCACAAATTTAAAACCAAAAACGTATTGAATATCATCGATCAAACACCGTATTTATCAAATTTGGCTCCGTGTGATATTTTCTTGTTCCCCAAAATGAAACTGTCGCTCCGTGGAACCCATTTTTAGTCGATCGAAGTGATAAAAAATACGCTAAAGGAGCTGAAGGCCATCCCAAAAGTGCTTATAAAAAGTGTCTCGGTGACTAGCAAAATCGTTGGCATAAATGTGTTACATCTGGTGGGACAAAATAAGTATTGATGAGTAATTAAATATTTCTCAATTTATTCACAACTTCTGTACATTTTTGTCAGAATTTATACTAGATAAAGGCTATCGGAAATCGGAAAATCTTAACATTTTGGTTTACCAGGGCTAATGGAGGATAGGCTTAATTTCACTCATTCTGTGCTCAAGAACATACTGTTAACATTTAAATGTTCTCTCTGAATTTTAAAAATAGATCTTGCAGAAGGATCGATATTGAGGCACCTTTAGGGAATTATTTCAGCAAAGCTATATTTTTATAGCGTCATTGTTTCTCAATTCACACGCTGTTTGGTGACACAATCAGATGAAACTAAGTGTGCAGCAAATAAGCTATGGTACATAATATTCAAAATTGTATAAGTAGTTAACATATTTTTTTATTGGCGGACAGTCAACCATTTTCAAGCTAAGTTTGCTAATCTACATTTAACAAAGTATACAGCAACAACTTGCCACCACCATCGCCAACTTCCACAGAGTTGAAGAGCAGCAGTATATGCTTGCGGTAGAATGCATTGTCCACCGTGCAACACACCGAAATTTGAATGTGCGTGCCGAACAAATTGCTTGCAACAAATTATTCACATTGATCACGTTTTAATTGTTCAAGACAACAACACTGAGCGCCGCCAATACAACGCCATAAAAGTGCAATTGCTGAAGGGCAACTAAGAAAACTTAAAGCACAAACTAAGCGCGGAATCGAAATTGAGGAAATCTATAAAAGGCCAAAAATCAACTACATAAACAAACAACAACAATAAGCAGCAACATAACTGCAGCCACAAAAGTGGTGTCGTGTGCGCCAGGCGCTGTGGCACGTTTCCGTTGCGACATTTATGGGCAAAATCAACAGCAGCAACAAACGGCCGGCAACCACCCGCAGCAGGCGCCAACAGCTAGTAGCATGTACAACCATAACACATTCGCGTTGCAGTAAAAGCAGAATGTGTGCGGACAAGTGAATGTGGCAGATGTGTTACCGTAAGCTAAGGTTCTTGTGGATTTGGGCTTTTTGTTATTGTTTTCTTTTCGGTTGCATGTGAAGTCGGTGGCGTTGGCGTTTGGAGTGGCGCCTCTAGGCCGAGCTAATTAGCATTGAAATGCCCAGTTTAAATGTGAGAAAGTGCCAGCACCGAAGGGGTAAGCGTGTTGTAGAAAGCGGGAGCGTAGCTAAGAGGAAGTCGTTGACATTACGAATACACATACATATAAGGTGCTTGGCGTATTACTTTGCGTGTGCACTGAATTTTTAGCAGGAAAATTGGTTTGAGTGAATTTAGCTGCAGTACTCTTAGAAAGTTAAGGTTTTAAACAAGTGCGTATTTTTGTTTGACCTAAGCTTGAGTTTAAGCACTTGAGGTCGAAAGTCATCGTTGGCTTTTTTATAAAAGAAGAAGTGTTAAAGGTGCCACTTGTGGTCTTAAGTCCTACCTTTTTAAAGAAAATACACAGATATTTCAAATTTAATGCGGAATATTTATTATCTTTCGAAAAAAACATTCCTTGGAATTTATTTTTGAAGATTACCTCTTTCAGATGTTGGCTGCGGCTTCATCTCAGATGTTCCATTTGTTGAGTCCAATTTTCGATGTCTGCTCAAGCACTTCGACTACTAAATGGCGAATGACACGCGTGGAGAGTTTTGCTTCAACTCATGAATCGAAGCGGTTTACATGTCTCCACAGAAAAAAGTCTAACGATGTGATATCAATGTTAGATCTTGGTGGCCAATCGGCGGGCTAAAAACGTGAAATTATTTGCTCACCGAAGTGTTCTCTCAGTAAATCCACTAATTAATGCCATATGTGGGAAGTGGAGCCGTTTTGTTGAAACCAAATGTCGCCGACTCAATTTCAGCCATAAAATAGTCGGTTAACATGAATTCACTGGCCCATAAACAACACCAAACCGTGGTTATTTTCAGACATAATGGCATCTCTTAAATTTGTTCATGTTACTCTTTGTCCCAAATGTGACAATTTCGCTTTTTTACATACCCATTGAGCCAGAAATGGTCCTCATCACTGAAAAAAATTTTGTTCGAAAACGTCGCTCTACTTCAAGCGGCTTCAGTTCTTGTACAAGCTTTAATTTAGATGTTTCCAGTTTCATATCGCGACGTTTATTTAAATTTATCTGTACAGATCCGCTGCATTGTCGAGGAATCTGGATCAGCTAGGTCCGTAGCTTCACAGCAGTATTATCTTATATCTCATGTCAGTACATTTTTTTGTAAAACATTAAAAAAATCTTCATACATTACTGTTTTACTAGCCACATATCTGTTGATTAAGGTCTCAGTTTAATATCGTTGTTCCAAACATGAGTCCTTAGAAAGCACGTTGGTGTATTCATAAAATATTTGATTGTGGAAATAGACTCGATATTCTTCATGTTGTATCAAGGCTCGATCGTCGATATATAAATAATTATTTTAACAAACCAATTCAGTTTTGTTAAAACCTGAAAGAGAAAACTGAATGCCTTTTTGCTCCTTGATTAAATTTTTCAGGTGAAATAATTTTAGAAGGCGTATGCAGAAATGTCCAGGAGCCAAAAAATTAATGACTTTACCGATCTTAATAGAAAATGGAAAATCTTATTTGGCGGAAAAAACACCGTAAAAGGAGCTCTTTATTCAATACATATCAAGCAAAGGTATCAGTATCACACAGTTTTCGGTTATCATCGATCTTTTGAAAGAAAAAGTAAAAGTATTATAGAATGTATTTTTTTTTGGCAACCGCTATCCACAAAGACAATCTAAAAGCTCAACTAAAAAGTGCAAAAAATCGCATTTAAGACTTTCCACCGATAAACTGATTTATTTCGTCTAACTGCTCTTTCTCCTCCTTTTCTCGATGAACTAATTACCCAGCTGCTGCAAAGCTTAAAGCAAAAACAAAATACATATTAACTAACATTTCAATTACTCCACTTCTCCAATTTTCCAGAGACTTTCTGAATGAACTGATCTTCACTGATAAGCAAACTGTTTCAATAAAACAATAAAAGCGCCTGAAATAAGTACAATAACCGAATAGTTGACCGACATTAAGATCTAAATTGTTTTCAAAATCAGTCCGTTTGCTTTGAAGCGTTGGATTTTCCCATCATTAGCAGTGCAAAAACAACCAAAACGGAGGAAAACCGTTGATAGCGCAGCGGGAAAGCGAATGGGAAACAATGTTAATGTCGCGCAATTAAAAGCAACAACACTCAGCGAAGAGTGACAACAACAAAACAGTGTGTTTAACAGTAATACGGTAGCCGCATAACAGCATCTCTTCGCACCGTTGGCTATTTGAACAGCTCCAATCGCGTGCTAGCGGATGTTGCGCTTGGTGTTGCTGCTAATTGCTGTCGAGCGTTGGTCACTTCCGCGCTTGCTTTGTGAGTGTGCGTGTGTGCTGGTGTGCCAGTGTGCGCGTCATTGTGGTTGGCAGTGAGTGAAAACCGTTTTATCATTTACTCGATCAGTTACAAATTTCACTGAAAATTCGGCTGCTCTCGTTTTTTATCGCTGAGATAAGAAGCGCGTAGACTAAATTAATTGTTTTGATTTTTTTTTTTTGATGTCAGTTGTTTTTTTTTTTTTAATTTTTCTTGAAGATGGACATGTGTATTAAAAGTTTTAGGCTAACTGAACTTAAAAGCACATGAAGAAATTAATATAACAAATATAATTTCTGTATTTATTTGAAGGATGTAAGGTGCCTACAAGAGCGCAAAAAATTACTGAAATATTGGGATATTTGACTTAATTGTGTAGAATGAAACTTTTTTTGTTGAATGCCTGCGAAATGAAAACCAAAGTTTTTATGTACTGAAAGAGAAAACCTACAAATATAAGTATCGAGGATACAATTTGTACTGACAGAGTAAAATTTTGTTGTGAGTTATGAGTGATGGCATCGTTAGCAATTTTATATTTGATAATATGGCAGAAAATCTCACCTTGATAAATGGCGACCGTGGAAAGGCATGTTAATAGAGTTTCTCTGAAGCAATACATTTCGTTTATTTGCATTTTAGTATTATGAAAATAAGTTTTACAACCCAGCTAACACCAGAATTGACGTTTGTGTGTCAGTAGAAAATAATGAGAGGCATAAAATACCCTGTTTTTCAGAATTAGTTTTTCTTACTTGTATTCTTGTTAAAATTTACTTTTAGTTGTAGCTGCGTTTTACCTTTTTTGGCATATGTTCTTAAGAGCCCGAATACCATCATATAGTTAGCTTCTAGAATTTGTGCTCAAATATGATTTTTATTCCAATGTAGACACACTTATTACTGGCAATCGATTTTTGAAGACTTTTAAAGGAGGCAGAGAGACTGTTATAAAAATACAAGTAGCTTGTTCATAGTTTAGATGACCGAATTAGCAAGTAAACTTTCAATTACTTAGCAGCGCAATTGCTTGCAGATGCATATAAAGTAGTATTCGAAGACTACTTTTCTAAAAGAAACTGCATTCGAGTCCAATGCTCAACTAAACACCGTAAAGAGCAGCTAACGCAGTTGAAATGGGTATAAATTACTGAACTACTGGCTGTATAAATCTGTTCAAAGGGTTCCATGGAACCTTGAATTAATCTACAAGATGCTTCTGTAAAAGTAGCCTAGACTTTAAAGAGATCACATTATTGAAGAGAAATTTTATCAAACCCTTACTTACGGCATTGAAGAGGACTTAGCACCCATTATCGAAACCTTAATATATATATATATGACAACTTAAGAAATTAAGGGGTTATATCCAGTTGCGAATTGCAAACAGTCGATTTTGTCTCTCTGAAAATTTGAAATTTTTACTCTAAAGTTTACTCGGTGAGAAAAGCTTAACTTTTCCCAAAGTTTGGATCACACCACTTCATTAAATATATTTGTCCGGAAATTATAGAAGAAATACCATTCTTGATATTAATTACGAATTTTAAAGTTTTCTGAAGCGTAAATTTACAAAAAAAAACTTTCTTTTGGGTAGTGGTCATTTTGTCAAAAACCAAAATTTAGATTAGTCCTTATATTATTTCTGGTTGGAATTTGAGTAAGTCTTAAGCAGAAAAATTGCCTTACAGCTTCGGCTACAATTTTATTTTATTCTTATTTATTAATCGCTATGAACAAAATTTTATACAGAACACCGATGGAACGAATACAGCGAAAAGCAATTTTCTGCATATTAGGAAGCGCTCCTACCCCTGCTTTAGAAAGATTGCTCAACATATCACCAATCGACATTGAAGTGGAAAGCTCTATGGCAAATCGGCAACAACATTGGCTGGATTAGGTGAATTCTCTGCAAGGACCTTTGGCCATAGCTCAATAAGCAGGAGGATGGTGGACAAATTAGACCACATACCCATACGCTTTATTTTGGAGAGAAGGTTCTAAGTCACACTAAAAAGGCGAATGGCGAAGAAGCCGTGTCACAGCCTGCGAAAATTACAAAATCTATACAGATGGATCAAAAATGGCTTATGGAGTTGGAGCCGGAATCTATTGTTCAGAGCTGGACCTCAGGCGACTCTTGAAGCGAAAATCGGCTGCATATATACTGAGTTCCAGGCCACAAGGGAAACGAATGTGCCGATGATATTGCCAAAAGTGCTATTCACCTGGCTACCAAACAAGAACAGAAAGACGAAAGTTATTAAAAACGATGCACAACGAAGTTTCTGAAAGGGCGGATAGACAGGTTCCCCAAGACTATGTCCATGAGCTCTTCGGAAAACTCGCTTGATTCTCGAACTGCCGGGTGGCTGTTGGCTTCTTGAAAGATCATAACCTACTGGCATCGCATGCCAGCCAGATGGGCACAAGCGTTGACGATACAAGTTAGCAACACTAAAGTTAACTGCCATAAGCAGAATAGTACTGGATAAGCAATTAACCAATTAACATCCGGCACGCGCAATATAAACTACAGCCAGGCTGACCAACAATAATGCAACCATTGCAACAATTGCAAATCAACATCCGGCATGCGCGGAATAACGCGACACAAGTAAATAAGTCAATACTGCTAGCATAAGTAATTTTTAAGTTATAAATAATGGATAAATCAAAATTGTAATTAGTCTAAGAAGAACATTTGACAATAAAGGTCATTTTGACCAAAAAAATACATTTTTTTAGCCGTTTTAATGTAACCGGCAATAATTTACATATAGTAAGTGCAGAAAAGTTGACATAAGAGGCGCTAGAACACTCCTTATGACGGTGTCTATCACTATCTAAAACTCGTCTTAAGATACAGCTTCAGAGTTCAAGGGTCTAGACGAAGTATAAATTGTAGGTGTCAAGTCGCTCTTAAAGAACACAAAAAGCGTTGATACTCTTTATGTGGAATACTTCATCTTGAACTATACTGAAACTCCATCTGGCATTGCTATAAATGTATTATGGCGTGATAGCCGGCCAGTATAACCTAACCTAACCTTTAGTTATTTATTAAATAACAACTCAGTTAAAAAAAATCATAGGTACTGAAACACTATTGTCTTTCTTTAAAATGGGTGTAACCACTTAAATCTTAATATCGTACTCGTACTTTCCATTCGGATAAGCTGAATTTGTTCAAAATTAACATTAACCGGGCAATAAACATTTTCCCAAATGCGAACATATTCCTTGGTGTATAGAAACGACCAATTATTACAGCAAATGTAAGTAACCAATTTTGTAGCGAATTATAAAATGAGATATTTACAAAAAGAAAATATAGCCTTACATTTTAAAAAACTTCTTTATAGTATGTACTTAATTATTCTACATTTACTTACACACATACACCGATTTCTTTTGGATTGTCAATACCATTTTCACGCCTTCCTTCCAAAGAATGCCTGACCACCGAAGACGTCGTGGGAGAATGAAAAGTAATTCCAAAGAATTATGTAAGTGAAAAATCAATCGCAAAAATCAATGTCAATACCCAGCCAATGATTTGAAGGCGCACGCAATTGCCAATAAACGCACCAGCGCACATATACACGCACTTGCAACACATATTGCGAGCCCTAAAACTGCCCTTCAGTTAGTTGCCAACCAAAAGTTTGACATAGGTCACGTCTCAGTGGCGAGTGTGTGGCCTTATTTGTCCACGAACAGCTCCCGCATGCGATGTGCCCTCTGCGCAGACCCACACACACACAAGTACACAAATGCGTGTGCATACGAATAATTGTTGCACGGTCGACAACACTACGGTGGCGCCACTCATTGAAATCATATTGTAAACGTAATAAAGAAATGTGTGGCATGCCACTGTGAGTGTTTGACAGCGCTGTGGTTACAAATAGAGACAATAAGCAGTGTGTGCCATGATTTCGTCTTTACTACAATAACAACGCACGCATTATTTGTAGGCGTTGAACAATGGCAATGAAGACGAAATAATAATTCTGCGAATGGGAAAATGCTACGACATATGTACATATATTAAAGCAGCGCATGTGCGCTGCATGGTGTATGCTTGTAGAATAAATGCTCTATGTGTGTTGCATAAGCAGGCAGTAGCAGAAGAAGCAACATGACAAAAAGCATAAAATTTGTCATTGTACTTAATTTCAAAGAATACACAAATGGTCATATGAATTTTGCTGCATAAATGTTGTTGTTGTTTTTGATTGCTTTTGTTGTTTTTAGACGTTTTTGTAATTTTTATTCTTCAATATTTGTAACTTTTTTCATTTATGTCTCACAACCCCACATATGCTGTGAGGTACGCTGCTTTAGTCTTTTGTTTCAATCACAATTATTTCGCTTTACATCGTCATATGCGCTGCATTGTTTCATTGCGATTTCGCAATCGCCCCTAACCAGCGTCAGGGCTGCAAGTGGCGCTCATGCGTGTATCACATTAATTTTCCGCTAACTTTGCTTGGCAATCTGTAATTTCTTTTTTTCTGCCTTTTGCCTTTATTTAATACGCGTACATGTGTGTGTTAGTGTGTTTTTCTTCAATTGTTAGCTTGTGATTTGCTTTTAGAAATTATTCTAGCCTTGACAGCAAAATACGTGTACGCTGCTGCACATAATCGCTAAAAAGGCAGCACAAGCTCATAAGCGATTACGCGAGCACAGAGTACGCTGAAGTGCGCCAATGTAAATTGGTGGCATGAACAATGCTAGAGAGCCATCTACGGTAACCCAGAAAAGGTGGATGTTAAGCATGTGCTTGAACTTTTATTTTCAAAAATTTTTTGCTGCTGTTAATGCTCGGAAAATCGTCGCACTTTAAGCGCTGGAACAATGACAATTATCTCGTTAGTATGAGAAAATGCGTGTCATAAACTAATAAAATAATAAAGTGCTTATGCTTCAAGACAGAATGATTCTGCTTCTTACTTATTGACTAAGTTTCGGTTTTAGAACACTTGTACTTTCGCTTTAAACAATTACTTCATCTCGGCATTTCCAAGGCAAATATAACTCGGTTTCATTGATTTTTGAAATTCTACCTCCAACTGCGATAATATGTAAAATTTGGTCTTTTTCAATCAGTTTGAAAACTCGTTCTAACCAATCCAATACCGTCCAGCACCTTACATAAATAAGTTTTGGTCCATTACCATAATTGCTTAATACCATGGCTTATATTTGATGATCGAGAAGAGTGCCGGAAATGTCTAATGGAAGTACCAAGGAAACAATGGAGCATCTCTTGTGCACTTGTCCCGCATTGGCAAGACTACGCTGCAAGCATCTGGGGACACCACGGTAAGATACACTGGAAGAGGTATCGATATTGACGCCACAGAGTCTGTTAACGTTCGCGTCAAGCGCAGGCATTCTAAAGGATGACAACTCCTCATGGACCTAGTAACTTAACTCTTTGCTATCACAAAGGACCAAAACTGGTTCTTGTCTATGCTCTATGCGTGGCTCATTGGCCTACAGCTCACCCTCTTCTGATGTAATAATTTGGTATGTTATACTTTTTACAACTTTATCTATTCGTTTTCAGTTTCAGTTCGGCTTGAGGCTTCTATTGTTACACAAGTTACATTTTCCATACACTGGTTTATTTCCTAAGCTGTTTGAAATAAATTCAGGAGCTCAGATATTTCAGCATCTCCTTTGCTTAGCCAAATCCTTATTAAATCTCCGACATGGGTGCAAAAGGCAGCTGTTCTTTTTGTAATGGTAAAAAAATATGCAGAATAGAAACTTTATAGATTTGTCTTATGCTATTATATAAGCAACAAGTTTGAATTTCTCGTATCTGTTCTGGAAATTTCGATGTGAAAGATGCACTTCGCTCTTGTCGACATATCGGTGAAAAAATAAATTATGTAAAGGGTTGACCAGAATTGACCTCAGGATTCATCATCAAACGGTCATTTTAAAAATACTGGCTACAAAAAGAAGCTCGAAGTTTGCGTACCTTTAGCAGATGAATTGTCTGTGAAAAATTCAATTGACCGAATTAAAATCTGCGATTCTTTGCTGAAACGAAATGAAATCGAACCATTTCTGAAGCGAATGGTAACAGGAAACGAAAAGTGGAAATATGACACTTATGTGTGAAAAAGATCATGGTCCGAGCATGCTGAAGTTCAACAAATGGTCGCAAATCCAGGTTTGACGCCTTGAAAGTTTATGCTGAGTGTTTGGTGGGATTGGAAAGGAATCGTTCACTATGAGCTGCTTTAGCCTGGTCGAACTATTGATTATGCATTTTATTGTAAACAACTGACGATATTTAAGCAAAAAACTGCACCATCGGACTACCATTTGTTTCGGTCAATGCAGAACACCCTTAATGGAGTAAAGTTGGCTTCAAGAGAAGCGTGTAGAAATTAGTTGTCGAAGTTTTAAACCGATGGAATAATGTCTCTAGCGGAAAAATAGAAAAAAGTGGTCGACCAAAATGTTACATATTTGGTTCATTAAAGTTCATTATAAATATAAAAAAAAGTTGAATTTTGATTAGAAATACGAAATAATTTTTAGACTACCCTATATAAAATTTAGGTATCGAATCGTAAAAATATTATTCGTAAAAGATAAATTCCTCGGGAAACAGTTTAAAATTTTCTTCTTCAATCGTGCATATATCATCTTTATTCCCTTGGTGTGATACACTTTTAATAACACGAAATTTTAATTAATTTTTTAGTGAGTTGAAAACTATATTTTAGTCAAATTTTTATACTCGAAGTTTCTAAGCCTTCTTCTTGCATTGGCGTCATGCAATATCTTACACGAGCGCATGCCAAAACGTTTCAAGTGTGACGCATGGCCACACACACATATTCACAGCAGCGACAGAGTTAAGTTAGTGTGTTTGTTTGACAAATGTACATACGTCAAGGTCGCAAGATCAATGGCGTTAATGTGCTTTTAATCAGTTGCTGGAATATTTATAATAACAGACCAGTACAGAAGCCAAGACCTGACCTCAAATTGTCCCTAAATTATTTTTCGTTTAATGTTTAATATATTTAGGGTTCTCACAAGTCTCATAAAGTTATAAGTTATAACTCATTTTTGTATGATATTACGGATTATGAGTACCCCAATTATATTGATATTGATTATCTTTCGTTTCTGGTGGGTTTCATATTATAATGGTTTTTTTTTTTGCTTTCAACACTAATATAATTATCTGTTGTCATTATAGAACCGCAATGTCAGAAAAATATTAAAGTTTTTTAAATACATTAAAATTTTTTTCTAAAATAGGAATTAAGTACGATCAAATATTCAGATCACTCTGCACTCAATAATTTTAAACTCATACAATGCGAAGCAAATAATCATCGTCCATCACTCCGAAGTCTTACTGTCATAACAATAAAGACTAGTCTTCCAGTTTTCTTTGAATATTCAACCACATGTGGTTTTCAAGCTATAATAATAAATTCAAGCTGGTAAGTCAAAGAGTTTCCTTCAATATGTTTATTGTTCCGTTGGTGGTATTGCATGTAGCTTATTGGAACCAAAGGTTGTCCTTATAAACGTACTTCAATTCGGGCATGGACTGTGAGCTTAGTCGTTGAACAAAAATTCTTGTAAGCTTCAGGATCGGTGGCCATCTCGTTTACACGATTTCTAAATGTTCCGGAATAAGTCTGTTCATTATGCAATGGCAAACGAACTGAATATAAATCTGTTGTCACAGCTTTCAAAAAGACCAATTTTGTCAAAAAAATTGCATCTTCGAAAACCACACGTTTAGAAAAAACCTTGATTCGTTTGTTTGGCTCTTTTATAAGTTAAATTGAACACATTTTTAAAATAAATGAGCATCAAATGCCTTACTTTGAATGCCTGTTTCTAAGTTAGTAAACAAATCGAACAGGCTTGGATTTACTTTGGAAGATTTTTTACTCGTCACTAAATTATTCTGATTTTGCCATATAATGGCTTGTTGTAAGGAGCATTCACATATACCATTTTTAAGAGTAGATATAGGAAAAACAGCACATTCGACATAATTAAATGTGTTTCGTGACATCTGGTATTGTTGTTATGGTTCCAGGAAACGCTCTCTAAATAGTTTTGCAGAATACATCCGGGCTAACAGCACTAAAAACCTTTTTCTTTACCGAAGATATCTTATGATTTTTAGCCGTCTTGTGTTTGGTAGTATTTCTTTGCATATTTATTTTGTTGATTTGACTCGTAGCTCTAAAAGATATAAAGAGCATTTGCAGTAAGGCTACACATAATAGCAGATAGGCAGAAAGCAAAAGCTTAGACCTTAAATCTGACACAAATTTAAAGTAAATAATGAAAAAGTTATAGTTTTTGCAGAGATGAGAAGGTCGATATGAGATTGCTAATTTTAACATTATAAGCTCATATCAGTAAAATATAAGGCTCTTGAGAAATGAAAAACATAAATATAAAAGGAAAACGTATCACAGTAAGATGACAAGCACTGCTAATCGCAAAGCATGTTTAGGTAGATTGGCTGTCTCAGGACGCACCTTGTCCTTTAGTAGCCTCGTTGTCTTACCACTGGCACTAAAGTTCCCACATACTATTGGCGCCCCTGTGAACCTTACCGTGCTTTTGATGAAGTCTATCAGCTTGAAAAGTTTCACCTGGGCAACCTCAGAGATGAGGTCAAGGAACCCTCAACCGGTAGTTAAGATTCATGTTTAGAAGTAAAAAATTGCGATGAATTTATTTATTTGACCTACTGAATATTATTTTTTTCATTTTGTATAGAGGATTAACTGCGTTTTCGCTGCTCAGTAGCGTTAGCAATTACTTTTTTATTGATACTAATGCGTGTATAACAATAAATATTGTATATATTATACGTGAACCTTAAATATGACTGTGCTGTATACGAAACAACTGAAGCCAAAAGTATCGCGTTGTCATAGTAAACTCAAGTCAGAGTTCTTCATTAGACAACCCATGAAATACGTATTTGAAATAAGTTCTTTTTTGAAACAGTTTTTCGGAAATGTTTTGCTTTTGTATTGAAGCTTTATAACCAATAGGCGAGAATACCAGATCTTAAAACCGTTAAATGTTGACTCGGTATTGCGAAAATTCGTCTATAAAAGCGTCATTGGTGGCATGGATGACTACATTTTCCTCGGTTTTAAGCTCCTTTAAGCCTCATCCGAACTTACCCTAACTTTTCTAACCTTCTGAAACCAACTTGGAACAAAATTTAACCTCAAAATTCAATTTGCACTCAGTGACTCCAAATAGTTGTAATATTTTCCATGCTGCTCACCATGTTCTTGGCGAATCGCTAATTTATTACGTAGTCGCTGCTGCGGTAATTTGCCTGTGAATTACGTTGACACAGAAACTGCAATTGTTGTTAGTTAAAGTTGTTGCCGCTACCATTATAAGTAATTCATATTAATTGTTGTTTTTGTTGCGCTGAGTTTTCTCTACTTGCGGGCAGCTCGGCAGCTTTTCATGCATATGCGATATATGTGAGAGTGTGTGTGCGGCAGCATGTTGACTGAATGAAAATGATTATCTGCTCCCCCGCACATGAATATTCAAGGTCAAAAGCGACAGTAGAAGTTCACAGTGTTGCGTCAAGTTTGAAATAACTGCCGGCAGCAGTAGAGCGGCGCTGCGCTTCAGTAATTGTTTGAGACGCTGCAAATTGGAAAAACAAATGAATAGAAATAAAATTGAAGTAAGTGCAAAGTTAATGGCATTTATGTACAAGTGTATATTTGTAGATATGTATGTTGTTTGAAGCTTAGCTTGCTGCTTAACTACAAAAGTAGGGGTATAATGATGTATGTATGTGTGTAGTAAACAATTAAGTGCGATGTATGAACAATAGTATATACATATTTAAAATTGAAGCAGACAATCATATATTTTTCATTCATTAAATTGTTTTTTTTTTTCTATTTACATTTTTTTTTAAGTATTTTTAATTTTTTCCCATTTTTAATTTTCCATCAGCACACTTTTAAGGTTATGTGCGATGAAGCTAAGAATTGTGTCTGCTGGCGGGATATGAAAAAAATCTTATTATTGTTAGATCACTGAAATTAAAAGTTGTCATTACTGTTGCTGTTGTTGTTGAAAATTGCCAGAGCATTGCAATTTAATGATACGCTTGAGAACAAGATCGCATTCGATATGATTATACTGTTGTTTGAAGCTAAAATTAAATTACAAACAGATCGCATGCGAAAATAACTCACTTAAATGTACATAGTATGTATGCACACCTACATATGTTTATAAATGTATATGTATAATAGGTACATACTTACACTTGTCATGCGCTAAGCCCATAATAGGTTTCTATTTTATTCTGCTGCAAAATAAGTTCTCTGAAAATCGCTTTGAATATTGAATAAACACGGTTTTGGAACAGGTGTATGCTAATATTATAAGAATTGGCATGATTACTTATAAGTTCATTTCAATATACACAGAATATTTATTTCAAAGAATTTTTATGGTACGATTTTATGCGAAATGTAGTTTTTTTGAAAAGTGTGATTAACACTTGATATTTAAATGGAATTTACGTTATTACCATTAATAAAATACTAAATGTTCTAAGGAATTTCTATAAAATGTTAAAGAAACAAAACCTAATAAGCCAAGAAAGTTATAAAATAAATTATAGATAAGAAAATTTTGTCAAAAATTAATCCAAGTACGCAATAATTACATTTACACTCTCTTGATTTACAAAGCTTTGGATCTTCATTTAAGCCCTTTTTAGTTAATTTTTTGTTGGATAATGCTTGATTTCTCTTTAGAGTCTTAGCTCATACAATACCAAATCCGACTTTAAAAAATTAATAACAGCTTGGAGTAATATATCTCTCTCAACAAAAAGAACTAATCTTAGATAATATAATACAAGCTTTAAGTGGTGAACACAATGACTGCGACAGACTGCAGCAGCACGACAGTGAACTGAAAATGGCGTTGTGCATCTTACTACATGAACATTCGTAAGAAGGCAGCAAAATAACAATGGCCGGCATGTACACAAGACAATACAGCTGTCCATTTTGCATGTTCACAATTTCGTTGTGGCCATACTAATTCCTTTCACTTCAATGAAATTTTAATATTTTGTTCAAAGTGAAATTTTTTATGAAAAAAATAAGTAAATAGGTAAATATTTTTGCTTTAAATTATCAATTGTTATTACAAATGATATAATAGGAGCTTCTTCTTCTTTCTCTTAATTGGCATGGAGCACCGCTTACGCGATTATAGCCGAGTTAACAACAGCACGCGCCAGTCGTTTCTTCTTTTCGCTACGTGGCGCCAATTGGATATTCCAAGCGAAGCCAGGTCCTTTTCTACTTGGTCCTTCCAACGGAGTGGAGGTCTTCCTCTTCCTCTGCTTCCCCCGGCGGGTACTGCGTCGAATACTTTCAGAGCTGGGAGTGTTTTCATCCATCCGGACAACATGATTCCCTAGCCAGCGTAGCCGCTGTCTTTTAATTCGCTGAACTATGTCAATGTCGTAATATATCTCGTACAGCTCATCGTTCCATCGGATGCGATATTCGCCGTGGCCAATTCGCAAAGGACCATAAATCTTTCGCAGAATTTTTCTCTCGAAAACTCGTAACGTCGACTCATCGGTTGTTGTCATCGCCCAAGCCTCTGCACCATATAGTAGGGCGGGAATTATGAGGGACTTATAGAGTTTAGCTTTTTGTTCTTCTCAGTCCGAAGTAGCACCTGTTGGCAAGAGCAATTCTGCGTTGGATTTCCGGGCTGACATTGTTGGTGGTGTTAATACTGGTTCCTAAATAGACGAAATTATCTACAGCTTCAAAGTTATGACTGTCAACAGTGACGTGAGAGCCAAGTCGCGAGTGCGACGACTGTTTGTTTGATGACAGGAGATATTTCGTTTTGCCCTCGTTCACTGCCAGACCCATTTTCTGTGCTTCCTTGTCCAGCCTGGAGAAAGCAGAACTAACGGCGCGGGTGTTGAGGCCGATGATATCAATATCGTCGGCATACGCCAGCAGCTGTACACT